>NC_137134.1:38292574-38330074 GCF_949319135.1 Squalius cephalus | reverse complement strand
ATGGTTTCACAACCGGGATATTAAAAACAATAACATACAAAATTAAATATCATTAAAAAACTGTTTTAATAAAAAATAATTACATTTATTTATTTATTTATTTATTGTTTGTTTTTCTCTGCAGTGATTTGATGATGGTCTCTATTTGACTTTGATCAATATTATGCCATTTATATATGTTTGTAATGATTTATGAGTGATTTCCAGGCTAACACCCGCTTCCTCCTGCGACTGTCATGTCGTCGGCTGAGCGCTAAGAAGATTACGATTGACTCTTTATCTCTGAACGGACACGATACAAACGGTAGGAAGAATCTCTAATTACATTGTGTTTTCTTGCTTTCTGTCAGTGTGTTTTATCAGCAGATGAATAATAAATCAGGCCTGTATGATTATACTGGGATACTGGGAGACAGTGACGACAGTGATGACGGTACGACACACACACTTAGTTTTAGTTTTTATTTTAAACAAAGTACCAGTTTTGGACTCTAATATATTGAGATAAACACTAACTTGAGTTGGTTTTGGCCACATTAAACAGATCCAAACTCAAAGAAGCTGCTGGAGGCTTCCTGGGAGAATCTATCCATCATGGACAGACTGGGATTAAAGAGGTAAAGACTAGGGTTGGGGTTCGTTTACATTTTAATGATTCCGATTCCAATATCGATTATGCTTATCGATTCCGATTCTTTTCGATTCCAATAAGATTTTTTTGATTTTTTTTTTTCATTATTAAAGACAATAATCACTCAGGAATACTTTTTTTTTTTTTAAAACTAGTAAAAAAAATTGCAATCGCAAAATAAGTTACAACTGAACAAAGATACGATTGAAATAAACAGAGTTTTAAGACTTTGAGGTTCAGAAACTGCAATCAAATGTAAAATAACACTGAACTTTATAAATAAAATATACATTACAAATATAGTTACAAAAGTTATTCAGTGAAGAACGAGTGATTTTCTCTTTGTCTTCTGTTGTTTGATTAGTGTTATTATAGAGCGGGAATATCAGTGTTATTATAGAGCGGGAATATTAGCGTTATTATAGAGCGGGAATATTAGTGTTATTATAGAGCGGGAATATCAGTGTTATTATAGAGCGGGAATATCAGCGTTATTATAGAGCGGGAATATTAGTGTTATTATAGAGCGGGAATATTAGTGTTATTATAGAGCGGGAATATCAGTGTTATTATAGAGCGGGAATATTAGCGTTATTATAGAGCGGGAATATTAGTGTTATTATAGAGCGGGAATATTAGCGTTATTATAGAGCGGGAATATTAGTGTTATTATAGAGCGGGAATATTAGCGTTATTATAGAGCGGGAATATTAGCGTTATTATAGAGCGGGAATATTAGCGTTATTATAGAGCGGGAATATTAGCGTTATTATAGAGTGGGAATATTACTGTTATTATAGAGCGGGAATATTAGCGTTATTATAGAGCTAATATTATAGAGTGGGAATATTAGTGTTATTATAGAGCGGGAATATTAGCGTTATTATAGAGAGGAATATTAGCGTTATTATAGAGCGGGAATATTAGCGTTATTATAGAGCGGGAATATCAGTATTATTATAGAGTGGGAATATCAACGGGAATATCAGTGTTATTATAGAGCGGGAATATTAGTGTTATTATAGAGCGGGAATATAAGTGTTATTATAGAGCGGGAATATCAGTGTTATTATAGAGTGGGAATATCAGCGGGAATATCAGTGTTATTATAGAGCGGGAATATTAGTGTTATTATAGAGCGGGAATATCAGTGTTATTATAGAGCGGGAATATTAGTGTTATTATAGAGCGGGAATATCAGTGTTATTATAGAGCGGGAATATCAGTGTTATTATAGAGTGGGAATATCAGCGGGAATATCAGTGTTATTATAGAGCGGGAATATTAGTGTTATTATAGAGCGGGAATATTAGCGTTATTATAGAGCTAATATTATAGAGTGGGAATATTAGTGTTATTATAGAGCGGGAATATTAGCGTTATTATAGAGAGGAATATTAGCGTTATTATAGAGCGGGAATATTAGCGTTATTATAGAGCGGGAATATCAGTTTTATTATAGAGTGGGAATATCAGCGGGAATATCAGTGTTATTATAGAGCGGGAATATTAGTGTTATTATAGAGCGGGAATATAAGTGTTATTATAGAGCGGGAATATCAGTGTTATTATAGAGTGGGAATATCAGCGGGAATATAAGTGTTATTATAGAGCGGGAATATTAGTGTTATTATAGAGCGGGAATATCAGTGTTATTATAGAGCGGGAATATCAGTGTTATTATAGAGTGGGAATATCAGCGGGAATATCAGTGTTATTATAGAGCGGGAATATTAGTGTTATTATAGAGCGGGAATATTAGCGTTATTATGGAGCGGGAATATTAGCGTTATTATAGAGCGGGAATATTAGTGTTATTATAGAGCAGGAATATTAGTGTTATTATAGAGCGGGAATATCAGCGTTATAGAGCGGGAATATTAGCGTTATTATAGAGCGGGAATATCAGAGTTATTATAGAGCGGGAATATCAGTGTTATTATAGAGCGGGAATATCAGCGGGAATATCAGTGTTATTATAGAGCGGGAATATTAGCGTTATTATAGAGCGGGAATATTAGCGTTATTATAGAGCGGGAATATTAGTGTTATTATAGAGCAGGAATATTAGTGTTATTATAAAGCGGGAATATCAGCGTAATAGAGCGGGAATATTAGCGTTATTATAGAGCGGGAATATCAGTGTTATTATAGAGCGGGAATATCAGCGGGAATATCAGTGTTATTATAGAGCGGGAATATTAGTGTTATTATAGAGCGGGAATATCAGAGTTATTATAGAGCGGGAATATCAGTGTTATTATAGAGCGGGAATATTAGTGTTATTATAGAGCGGGAATATTAGTGTTAGAATATTAGTGTTATTATAGAGCGGGAATATCAGTGTTATTATAGAGCGGGAATATCAGCGGGAATATCAGTGTTATTATAGAGCGGGAATATTAGTGTTATTATAGAGCGGGAATATCAGCGTTATTATAGAGTGGGAATATCAGTGTTATTATAGAGCGGGAATATTAGTGTTAGAATATTAGTGTTATTATGGAGCGGGAATATCAGTGTTATTATAGAGCGGGAATATCAGCGGGAATATCAGTGTTATTATAGAGCGGGAATATTAGTGTTATTATGGAGCGGGAATATCAGAGTTATTATAGAGCAGGAATATTAGTGTTATTATAGAGCGGGAATATTAGTGTTAGAATATTAGTGTTATTATAGAGCGGGAATATCAGAGTTATTATAGAGCGGGAATATTAGCGTTTTTATAGAGCGGGAATATTAGTGTTATTATAGAGCGGGAATATTAGTGTTATTATAGAGCGGGAATATTAGCGTTATTATAGAGCGGGAATATCAGTGTTATTATAGAGCGGGAATATCAGCGTTATTATAGAGCGGGAATATCAGCGTTATTATAGAGCAGGAATATTAGTGTTATTATAGAGCAGGAATATTAGTGTTATTATAGAGCAGGAATATTAGTGTTATAGAGCGGGAATATTAGCGTTATTATAGAGCGGGAATATCAGTGTTATTATAGAGCGGGAATATCAGTGTTATTATAGAGACGGCATATATATTATATATTATATTAGGAATATTAGGCTGCTGTCACTTTAACAGCTGCACGGATCCGATACACTGATACACATGAACACAGAAAACAGAGTCTCGCGCTTCAATGGTTTAAAGTCATATTGAAATGCTCACAGAGGAATCGATAAGAGGAATCGAAATTTAAATTTTATAACAAGTATCTGATTCCTGACCTCAAGTAATAAAGACCCACTGAAACAAACTAACAGTATCAGGCTGCTAATGCTAATGCTAACAGGACATGTTTCTCACAGCAGTGTGGAGATGACGGAGGACGAGGTCGAGGTGAGTCTCTTTCAGAGAGAGAGTGTGTGTTAGATATAACATCCCCAGACGTCACTAACACCTGTGAACACACACACAGAGCGCGTTTACCCAGTTTGCACTGGGGTTTCGCTGTGACCAGTACACGCTAACGCAGCGGCTTCAAGCGGAGCGTCACGAGCGTGTCGTGGCGGAGGAGAATCTGCAGAGAGAACTGCTGCACACCAGAGAGATGCTACAGGTACAGCAGAACACACACCTGAGACTCTGCTGAGCGTCGCGAGGGCATTCTGGGTACAGTGATCAAGTTAAACTCATAAATCTGGCGCACTTTGAGAGTTTAAAATGAAGAGCTCCAAACCATATTCACTGTGCAGCTTCAACAACGTCAGTCACTTTAACAGGGACTCAAACCTCTTTTTAGTTGCGATATAGTGTCTCGGTCTACATTACACTATATACTACTAATAATATAATTATTAATTCATATGACAATAATATATGGAAGCTTGTTTCCAACACAGAATAAAACATTTTAAAAGATAATCTCTCAATTGCATTTATATTTCCCAATTCTGACTTTATAACTCCCAATTCTGACTTTATAACTCGCAATTCTGACTTTAAATCACGCAATTCTGACTTTAAATCACGCAATTACGACTTTATAACTCGCAATTCTGACTTTAAATCACGCAATTACGACTTTATAACTCGCAATTCTGACTTTATATCACGCAATTCTGACTTTATAACTCGCAATTCTGACTTTATAACTCGCAATTCTGACTTTATATCTCGCAATTCTGACTTTATATCTCGCAATTCTGACTTTATATCTCGCAATTCTGACTTTATATCACGCAATTCTGACTTTATAACTCGCAATTCTGACTTTATAACTCGCAATTCTGACTTTATATCTCGCAATTCTGACTTTATAACTCGCAATTCTGACTTTATATCTCGCAATTCTGACTTTATATATCGCAATTCTGACTTTATATCTCACAATTCTGACTTTATATCACAATTCTGACTTTATATCACGCAATTCTGACTTTATAACTCGCAATTCTGACTTTATATCTCGCAATTCTGACTTTATATCTCGCAAATTCTGACTTTATAACTCGCAATTACGACTTTATAACTCGCAATTCTGACTTTATAACTCGCAATTCTGACTTTATATCTCGCAATTCTGACTTTATATATCGCAATTCTGACTTTATATCTCACAATTCTGACTTTATATCTCGCAATTCTGACTTTATATCACGCAATTCTGACTTTATAACTCGCAATTCTGACTTTATAACTCGCAATTCTGACTTTATATCTCGCAAATTCTGACTTTATAACTCGCAATTACGACTTTATAACTCACAATTCTGACTTTATATCTCGCAATTCTGACTTTATATCACGCAATTATGACTTTATAACTCGCAATTACGACTTTATAACTCGCAATTACAACTTTATATCACGCAATTCTGACTTTATAACTCGCAATTCTGACTTTATATCTCGCAAATTCTGACTTTATAACTCGCAATTACGACTTTATAACTCGCAATTACAACTTTATATCACGCAATTCTGACTTTATATCTCGCAATTCTGACTTTATATCTCGCAAATTCTGACTTTATAACTCGCAATTACGACTTTATAACTCGCAATTCTGACTTTATAACTCGCAATTCTGACTTTATATCACGCAATTATGACTTTATAACTCGCAATTACGACTTTATAACTCGCAATTACAACTTTATATCACGCAATTCTGACTTTATATCTCGCAATTCTGACTTTATATCTCGCAAATTCTGACTTTATAACTCGCAATTACGACTTTATAACTCGCAATTCTGACTTTATAACTCGCAATTCTGACTTTATATCACGCAATTATGACTTTATAACTCGCAATTACGACTTTATAACTCGCAATTACAACTTTATATCACGCAATTCTGACTTTATAACTCGCAATTCTGACTTTATATCTCGCAATTCTGACTTTATATCTCGCAATTCTGACTTAATAACTCGCAATTACGACTTTATAACTCGCAATTCTGACTTTATAACTCGCAATTCTGACTTTATATCACGCAATTATGACTTTATAACTCGCAATTCTGACTTTATAACTCGCAATTCTGACTTTATATCTCGCAATTCTGACTTTATATCTCGCAATTCTGACTTTATATCTCGCAATTCTGACTTTATATCTCGCAATTCTGACTTTATAACTCGCAATTATGACTTTATAACTCGCAATTATGACTTTATAACTCGCAATTACGACTTTATATCACGCAATTACAACTTTATATCACGCAATTCTGACTTTATAAGTCGCAATTACGACTTTATAACTCGCAATTACGACTTTATATCACGCAATTCTGACTTTATAACTCGCAATTCTGACTTTATATCTCGCAATTCTGACTTTATAACTCGCAATTATGACTTTATATCACGCAATTACGACTTTATATCACGCAATTCTGACTTTATAACTCGCAATTCTGACTTTATAACTCGCAATTACGACTTTATAACTCGCAATTACGACTTTATATCACGCAATTCTGACTTTATAACTCGCAATTCTGACTTTATATCTCGCAATTCGGACTTTATAACTCGCAATTATGACTTTATAACTCGCAATTCCGACTTTATATCACGCAATTACGACTTTATATCACGCAATTCTGACTTTATAACTTGCAATTACAACTTTATAACTCGCAATTACGACTTTATAACTCGCAATTACGAATTTATATCTCGCAATTCTGAATTTATAACACAATTCTGACTTTATATAACGCAATTCTGAATTTATAACACAATTCTGACTTTATATCACGCAATTCTGAATTTATAAAAAAGTCAGAATTGCGAGATACATTTTTTTTCTGTGGCGGAAATAAGCTTCCATAGTAATAGTCATATATTGTAAAACAAATGCACTGAAAAATAAATTAAAGCTGCTGTCGGCAACATTTTTTTGATCATATTCAGTGAAATCGACAGTATAATCCGACAGAACAACATAAATAAGGTGGTTTTAGAAAAAAACCCGAGCTTCTAACTCCACCTGGAGCGTGTTACTTGTTTTGCAAAAATCCACCGCTCCCGCTTCATCAGGTCCAATCAGTGCAGGGGGGTGTGCGATCTGACTGTCAATCACAGGTCGTGCACACGCCACAGATCCCCCCTCCCTCGCGCACGTTACAATATCACATGCACACGACACGCCTGAAGATTGTACGAAGCGTGATGGCGGAGAGAAAATCTACTAACAAGCCTCCAATTCCTCGGTTATTGCTATCTATGGGTAGACTAGCCAGGGCAGCCTACCTCCGAGTCCATGGTGTGGATCGATGCTGAAGAGACGGAGAGACTCAATAACGTCCACTATGGTTTCGGAAACCACTACAAATGGCCGTCCCCTCAAATAACGTAATTTTGTGTGTATGTGTCCGTTCAAGCGCAAGTAAACGCGAAAGAGGAATCAATTCGGTGCCTTTCGCCTCTTCTTCTGCGTTTAAAATCGTTTGAATGTGTAAATTGGCAAGACAAAACACGTCCACATGATAAACGTTCACTCTATGAGGGTTAAACTTAGCAGTTAGTCCACGAATCTCATGCGTGCCGAAGCGTGTGTCAGCTGATCCGTGCTGTTGTATCTTTAGGGGGTGGGGTTTATGGGAGAGTGGGTGTGGTCAAAGTACAAGTGGGCAGGGCTAGTTCAGTGACTGACACTGCTCACAGTTCGGATCAACTACGATCCTAATAATTAATGAACACACTTATCATCATAATTGCTAACTTGCAAAATATGGAGAAAAATCCTGTCCCCAAAAATGTTGGTTCTCAAAAAGTGCTTCCCTACACGTTATGAGGGTTTGTGGTGTCCTGCAGGTGTTGTATGAGCGTCTTCCAGATGTGGATAGCAAAGAGATGGTGGAACAGATGAAGAACAACCTGCAGATGCTGGAGAGCAATGTGGACAGTGTTGTGAAGACAGCAGAGATGCTTGGAGCCGCACACCAGGTACTTCACATCACAAACCCCGCATAGACCGCTCATAAACCTTTTCATAACCACGTTTGCGCATCAGGAAGCGCGTGTCAGTCACGCCGTGGAGATGATGTCGGTTCACGTGGAGCATCTCAAGAGACGTCACGCTTCAGAGAGCGAGGAGATGCTGGAGGCCAGGAAGATGCTGCAGAGGAGGAACCGTCGATTACACAGCGACTCCACAGGTCAGTGCTGCCCCCTGGTGGCCTGGAGGATAAATACACCTGTAGGGGCCGCTTACACAACACCATTTTCAACTAAAAATGTAAAACTTTTTATGGCCGTTCATTGACACGACAACGCCGTTTTAGGTGCCTGAAAACACAAACTTTTGAAAATGGGTTTCAGTGCTGCCCCCTAGTGGCCTAGAGGATAAATAAACCTGTAGGGGCCGCTTACACAACACCATTTTCAACTAAAAACGTAAAACTTTTTATGTGTTTTGGCCGTTCATTTACACGACAACGGCATTACACGACAACAACTTTTGAAAACGGGGTTCAGTGCTGCCCCCTAGTGGCCTGGAGGGTAAATAAACCTGTAGTCTTAGGGGCCACTTACTCGACACCGTTTTTAACTAAAAACGTAAAACTTTTTATGCATTTTGGCCGTTCAATTACACGACAACACGTTACACGACAACAACTTTTGAAAGCGGGTTTCAGTGCTGCCCCCTAGTGGCCTGGAGGATAAATAAACCTGTAGGGGCCACTTACTCAACACCGTTTTCAACTAAAAACGTAAAACATTTTATGTGTTTTGGCCGTTCATTTACACGACAACGGCATTACACGACAACAACTTTTGAAAACGGGGTTCAGTGCTGCCCCCTAGTGGCCTGGAGGGTAAATAAACCTGTAGTCTTAGGGGCCACTTACACGACACCGTTTTTAACTAAAAACGTAAAACTTTTTATGCGTTTTGGCCGTTCAATTACACGACAACACGTTACATGACAACAACTTTTGAAAATGGGTTTCAGTGCTGTCCCCTAGTGGCCTGGAGGATAAATAAACCTGTAGGGGCCGCTTACTCAACACCGTTTTCAACTAAAAACGTAAAACGTTTTATGGCTGTTCATTGACACAACAACGCCGTTTTGGGTGCCTGAAAACGCAAACTTTTGAAAATGGGTTTCAGTGCTGCCCCCTAGTGGCCTGGAGGATAAATAAACTTGTAGTCTTACATAATCAGAGTTTTCTTCAAACAGATGACCGGGACCTGTTCAGACATTCATCACAACAGGTAACTGACCATGATTGAACTATTAGACTAAATCAGTGACTCATGCATAGCTCTAGACCTTACTTTGCATATTTAAAGAGCTAGTTCACCAGACTAAATACATGTAAACTTATGATCTACTCACCTTCATGTCATTACGAACCCCTTTTTGTAGGTTTATGCCACTCTTTTAGTGACCAAACGTCTTTTATGTTGTTTGGAGCTTGATAGATGTAATGACTATGAGCTGTAATTAACATTTGTCTTGTATTATTCTGAAATGTGTTTAACCATAGCCAATACGCCGCAGGGTAAGCATCACGTTACTCCCGACTCAATCTGAGGTATGTTTCTGGATCATATTCCAGCGTTTGCTTCTGGTTTGATTGTCTGGAGGTTTTTACAAGATTTTTTATCGCTGCAGTTGAAGCATCTAGAGGCTTCGTTTCTGGAGAGCTGCGAAACCAGTGCGAACGCAAAGCCTGATACGCAAGCAGACAGGAGGTAAAACTAGACTAGACTGTCTTAAGCTTTATTTAACCAGAAAATATGACTGTTTCCTGTGTGCGTCTCTCAGACAGGAAGTAGTTCCAGCAGATTCTCCTGTGAACAGTCTAAACCAGTACGAAGACAGTGACAGCAGCACGTTTCAAAGGTAAAACGCGTGACATGTGACCCCGGACCACAAAACCAGTCACGAGTCGCACGGGTATATTTGTGGCAATAGCCAACGATAAATTGTATGGGTCAAAATTATCGATTTTTCTTTTATGCCAAAAATTATTAGGATATTAAGAAAATATCATGTTCCATGAAGATATTTTGTCAATTTCCTACCGTAAATATATAAAAAAAATATTTTTGTGAGTGGATGCAGCACAATCGCCAACATAAATGCACAACTTTAGAGGCGTTTTTCTCAATGTTTAGATTTTTTTGCACCCTCAGATTTTCAGATGGTAGTATCTCAGCCAAATATAGTCTTATCCTAACAAACCATACATCAAAGGAAAGCTTATTTATTCAGCTTTCAGATGATGTATAAATCTCAATTTAAAAAAAATGACCCTTTGTGACGATCTTTGTCTTCGACAGTGTGACGCAAACGTGCCATCGCCGTCGTTATTCTCCAATCAAACCCAAAGAAAGTTCATGTGAGGGGGAGGAGTCAGAACAAGGGGAGGAGTCAGAACAAGGGGAGGAGAACCCTGAACTGTATGTTTACAGTCATGTTCGTCTTAATTTATGCGCATAATTCAGACCACTGACATGTGATATGTTTGCAGGTGTCTCGTGGCACATCGGCGCCCCCTGGTGTCCTGGAGGTTTCCATACGGATGGATCGTCAGAGCGATTTCGCTCGTGTTCGGTCTGATAATGCTGATGGCGACTCTTTTATATGTATTCGTGAGTGTTTGTATAAATCACTGATGGTTTAGTGTTGTTATTAGATCTTAAAGGACTAGTTTAGGTATGAATAAACACTCTGTCGTAACTGAATCATGACTGTTTCTGTTTTGGGTGGCTTGAATGAGTTTAAGTAGAAATACGACATTTAAGGATAACACAATAAAGTTGCGTTAACTTATTTCCATTGTGGTCCTTGATTTTTTTAACGAGACGAGTGTCATTGACTTTGGGTTTCCACCAGGTGGCGCTAGTGAGTCAGACTCACTCATTCACTCATAGACAGCGGATGAGTGTAACTGGATTATAGAGTTAAATTCACTTTAATCCCTGTGAATGTGGCTGCTCGTGTGTCCTGAACACAACACAAACAGGTTGGCATTAAATATTCTTGTTTATTTCAACTGAATGTCCTCCTTTCTCCTGAAACAGGTGCAGAGCCATGGCAACAGATTAATGACTCTAATTAACTGTATTCAAATTCATTGAGAAGCTTCAGATCGACTGATTCACCAGGTGCTGCTCATTTCATGCTGCTTTCATTTGGATTGTTAGTAATGGTAATGAATGCATGAGAGACATTAATATTCATTAATGCAGTAAATAGAGGCGTCAAATAAGCCTGATCTGGATGAGATTAAACTTTCTTCTTCATTCTGCTGAAGTTATACAAACTCGTACAGACGTTTGCTAATGATCTCCTGTTTCCTGTCCTGTGAATTTCAGGGCATCTTAACCCCGCCCACATTCTCCTGCTCAGCCAATCACATCTCACATAATCTCATAATGAGAAGCAAGATCAGGAAGTGCTCTTAATTTTCAGGTCATTTTAACCGGATTAAAGCAGCTCTGACGACCTGAAAATGTTCTTAAACGAACATCTACTGTAGAAAAAAATGCAGATCATCATCTAGGATAAAATATTTACCACTGAACCTTTTTGTTGATTTAATGGTTTTATAAAGGATTATTTGTAAAAGTGATTTTATAATCAACTTTTTTGACTCTGAAAAACAATGTGCATGACATAAAATAATGAAATTAATAATATATTATATTTTTTGTTTATAAAATAATTACTTCATATATTTTGTAAACAAAGCATCGAAAGAATTACAATTAATTCACATTTACGTTCTATTTATCAGTATATCACATTAGGTCATTGTATGGGTATACAATAAAAATAAATTAATACGTTTATTTATAATTAAAAATTATAGAATAATTTATATGTGTGGTTTGTGTGTATTTTATATGCCAGTAAATACGTTTTAATATTATGTAATTATTATAATATTATGTAATATAATCTCAGATGATTATGTGTAATCGTTGTAACTGAATTATGATGTGATGATGGGAAGGACCTCGTGTGAAATGACGTGCTGTGACGTCACGCGCACGGACTGAACATGTGCAGGGACTCGAGACTCGATGTGATTAAACATGAGACTGCAACTCATGGAGATTCATGTGTTCAGCAACTCGGGGGTCAATATGTCTCACTTTAGAGCATATAATCATATTATCAACATATGATGCATGTGATTATACACACACGGTGCTGATAAGCCTAAGCAGAGTGAACTCAAGCATGATACAAACACTATATCAGATTATAAGACTCTCACTGAAATGATACAGTGCGCACCTGTTCACCCAGGCGAGTCCGCGCGCGTGCACACGCACACACACACGCGCGCGCGTGTCAACACGTTAAGCTGCACACATCGCAAGCACATGTTCTAAACCACAGACATGTAATTAAAGCTGCCTGTTTACATATTGTTTTGAAAGAAAATATATTCTTTTGTACAACATTTACATTGCTGTATATACTTAGGCTACATTATTTCCAAGTTATTCCCCAACTTACACCAAAACTAACAAAACAAGTTTCTTTTCCTTCACCATTAAAGTACAAGGCAGCATATTTAACGTCATATATCATTTGCCACTTGATTTGAAACGCATTATTTGCAGAAGAAGGTTATTGTGATTTTTTTTACTTTTTTTTAATTAATGCTTTAAACAACAAAACAATACAACATACATTTTGGAGCCAGGGGAGTAAAGAAAACACATACAAAATCAAATAAAAAAAAAACATACAAGACCTTTGTATCCAAATTAATTACAATAGTCTCCTTATTCACACTGTTATCATACTTTAAATATCCAAAAATACCCCAAATTAAAGAGTACCTTTTCCTTAATAAACACAGACACCTCATACCATAACTTTTTCACGGAAGGCTATAGTGATTGGCTCTCAGGTGATCGCGGGTGACGTCACTCGCCTCGGCCCCGCCCCCCGCGCGCGCTCATGAAGCTGAAGCGAGCGCGTGAGAGTTCAGGTAGATGCTCAACAACTGCGTCTCCTCTTCTCATCATCATCATCACTCCGGTAAGACTGGCTTCTTCTTTCATGTGAATTATTATGTCTCTGAGAGCTCACACGTGATCATATTTCTGTTTATTCTAAACTCAGTATTTCATCTGTTGTGAATATTTTGACATGTTAAACGCTAAAGAGAACGAGATTAAAATACCAAAGAAAAATGTAAATGATTCGCAAACTTTATATAAAATATATATATAAATGAATATGAAAATATATAATTATTCTTAACTATTCAAATGTGTGTTAACAAATGATCTGGGAAACATATCGTGTAATAATGTTTGTTAATGTTGTTTAAGTGACGCTTTATTAGTTAAAGTGTTAATGCATTAGCTAAAATGAACTATTTTTAAAGCATTCATTAGACTTTGTTTTACTGTTAGTAAAAATATAACTTACTTAATATCGCTTGCTCATGTTTGTCACAAATACAACTTTTAATAATGCATTAGAACATGTTTCAATTACTATTAATTCAGATTAATAAATGCTGTAGAATCATCGTTCAGTGATAGTTCATACGGTAACATTAAAGTAAAGTGATTCCAGATATTAAATGCATTAACCCACATAGAGAGGTCAGAGGTCAGAGATCAAAACTCTTCTCAGAAACGCACCGGGATTCATTAGTGTGACCGACCGCGACCTTCTCCACCTTTATATAAGATGACGACATCTGTCACACTCCAGAAGGATTATGAACATGAACATGTGATGGTTTCTGTGATTAATATGACAGATGTGTGTGTTTCAGGAGTCGGTGTGTGAAACCCGAGCCGCGATGGGTCGGAAGGAGATCAACTGCAGCTGGAAGAAGATCACCAGCAACATCAAGGAGATCTTCGACTTCAAGGAGGTTCTGGGATCGTAAGTATGGAGCGTTTCATGGAGTTCGCTGTGATTTTATGACGAGACACTGAAGTTTCCTGAGTCAGGAATCAGCTGAAGGTGTTTTTGCGAGCTTGAGCGCTATTACAGGATCAGGAGCTTTACTGCTCAGAGGAGACACATGCGTCTGTGCCTGAGACTCAGATTAACGGATTGAGGACCAGGGGACATTTTTATCAATGAAGCCGTTCATCCTATTGAGGAACACCTGGAGGAACCGTTTAGCACTAATGCAGAGTATTATTCCATGCTTTATTCATCATTTTGAAGTTTTAAGACGCATTACGGAGCAATCTGAAATGTTATAAAGCTTTAAGAGGCACGAATATCTAGGGATGCACGATATATCGGCCACTATATCGGTATCGGTTCATTTTTAATGTTATCGTTATCGGTCCGATAAGAAAATTTGGCCGATATATTAAAGCTGATATATAATGCATTATTTCCTCCAGCTGAGACGCTTCAGATGCGCACTGTTCATCATGATGGTTTTAAAATGCTTGAAATATGATTGAAATCACTTTAAAAAAGAAAAATATGGTAAAGTACAACATGACCAGCGCAAGTCTGTCATATCAGCTTCATAAAATTATAACAAGAACATCATAATTGTGCATTTGGGACGTGGCTTTTAATGGTGAGACTTTTGTTTTTGTATCAGGTTCTCAAAAATTATACCAAAATTTTGATTTTAAGTTTATCGGCCAATATATCGGTTATCGGCTTTCAAATATAAAGAATCATCGGTTATCGGTATCGGCCATAATTTTAATATCAGTGCATCCTTACTATTATCTCCTATGGCACTTTATGAAGGGTTATGAAGCATTATGAGGCACGATGAAGCTTTTTGAAGTGTTATGAGTTATTACAAAGCGTTCTGAAATGTAATGAAGCTTTAAGAGGCATTTCAAGCTCTTACAACAGTTTATGAAGGGTTATGAAGTCTTATGAAATATTTAAAAATTAATGTGGAACTATAAGGTGTTTGTAAGGCTTTACTGAACCATTATGAATCATTGTAAAGTGTAGTGAAGTTTTATGAATCTTCATGAGTTGTTATTAAGGGTTATAAAGTGGGCCAAAATGCTATGATGCTTTAAGTCATTATACAGTAAGTTCTTATGACAGCTTACGAAGGGGTATGAAGCTTTATTGGGCGTTATGAAGCTTTAATAGTCAATGTACAGTAAGCTCTTATAACACTTTATGAAGAGTTATGAAGTATAATGAGATGTTATGAAGTATTATGAGCTTTGCAAGGCTGTACTGAACTATTACAAGGCATTGTGAAGTAAAAGGTCCTTATGAGGGGTTATGAAGCTTCCTGAAGCATTATAAGATGTTTTGAAGCTTTATGGGGCACTTTAAGGAGTTAGGAAGCTTTGTAAGGCATAATGAACAATTATGAGGCATTGCAAAGATTTATGAAGCTTTACGAACCATTACAATGTTATGAAGCTTTAAGAGGCGCTATAAACTCTTATGACACTTTGTGAAGGTTCATGAAGCTGAGGTATTATGAATATGAAGCTTTATGTAATGTTATAAATCAATATGAGACACTATAAGGTGTTAGAAACTTTGTAAGGCATTACTGAGGCATTTTAACGTGTTATAAAGAATTATAAAGTGGGCAAAATGCTATGAAGCTTTAAGAGGCAATATAAGCTCTTATGACACTTTTTAAAGGGTTTTGAATGAAAGCAGGTTTAATTATAATCATGTCATTATAGAGCATTTCGAAATGTTATGAAGCTTTATGAAGCACTCTTACAGTTATGAAGTGTAATGAGCTGTTATTAAGTGTTATAATGCTTTATGGAGCACTATAATGTGTTAGGAAGCTTCATATGGTAAACTGAACTATTATGAGGCAGTGTAAGTAATATGGATCTTTATGAAGTGTTATGAAGCTTTATGAGTTGTTATGGAGCATTACAAAGTGTTAAAAAATGTCATGAAGCTTTTATAGCCTTAGCCTCTATAAACTCTTATGAAGCTTTTTGAGGGGTTAGGAAACATTATGAGCTGCTATGAAGCTTTTTGAAGTGTTGTGGAACTTCACAGGGATCTATAAGGTGTTATGTAGCTTTGTAAATTACTGAGCCATTGTGAGGTATTGTGAAGTGTTAAGAGTTGCTATGAAGCATTTTGTAACACTGCGACACGTCACGACACATTATGACATCTTGTGACACTTTATGTAGCAGTATGAAGTGTTATGAGATGTTTTGAAGCATTATGAGGCACTACAAAATAATCTGAGTTTCAAAGCTTTGCAAGGCATACAGAGGAATAGAGAAGAATTAATGAAGCATTATGAAGCATTATGAAGTGTTATAAAGCTTTATGAGTCATTATGAGGCGTGCCGTTTTGCAAGTTGATATTCAGAAATGCTTGTCAGGAGTTTGTTGGTCGTGTGAGCATTAGTGAGTCATCTCTCTCTCTCTCTCTCTTGTTTTGACACCTGTCAATCAGCAGGGGAATGACAGACATCAGAGAACATCCTGACACTAGTTAATTAAAGGATTACTGAGACGGTGAATGTAAGTGTGTTTATGAAGCTACACCAACACGGGGACAAATCTGTCTCCAAAAGAGAACTAGATCTAACGAATCTTTGTTCAATTTTCTTGTTAATTCGTGAATTGTTCTTATATAATCTATGAATTATTTAATAACGTATAGAATGAGTGTCATAATTGGCTCCTGCACACATTCATGTGGATTACAGCATTGATTTAAACTAAAGCATTACAGATTTGACTTCAAATAATCATTCGATCATCATGTTCTCAATCTCAGAATAATAATCTCTGCTGTAGGAGTGTGTTTTCACACACACACATGGTTTGACAATGTGACAAACATGATGAGGACATTGCCAGGTGATTTCTGTGTTGTTCTGGGCGATTGCAAGGTATTTCTAAGGTGTTCTGGATTAGATGCATTGTGGGTAATGAGTCGTTAGGGGCGGTACTGGGTCTCTTACGTAACGCTCAGTAATCCTTGTCCTAGGACAGTTATTTAAGATAGACCAGGTGAGTTGAAGTCTTTACTGATCAAACTGGACACACACACACAGCTGTGCCTTGTGCTGAGAGATTAGTGCTGATCTCAAGCTCACTCGCTGGGGCTTCAACATTCATGTGTTTCTGCAGGGGCTCATTTTCTGAGGTCTACCTGGTGAAAGAGAGAAAGACCGGGAATTTCTACGCCCTGAAGTGTGTGAAGAAAAAACAGCTGCACCACTCCAACCTTGAGAACGAGATCAAGGTGCTGAAGAGGTACGAGACAAAACAAGACACAAACAACAAATATAATCATCAGAGATCCTGATCACAGATTACAGACCATAAACAATACAGGCCATTAACATAAAGACTACAGAACAATATCAATACAGCAAACATCACAGGCCATTAATATAAAGACTACAGAACAATATCATCAATACAGCAAACATCACAGGCCATTAACATAAAGACTACAGAACAATATCATCAATACAGCAAACAGCACAGGCCATTAATATAAAGACCACAAGCCCAATCACAGTCATTTTGGCATCATTCCATTAACTTTGTTGATGCAGTATATGAAAACAGTTTCGCCTATCGACACGAAATCTGTAACTTTTTTGTTTGAAGATGAAACGATTTGATTTTGGTGAAAATTGGACCAACGGTCTTGGAGGAGTTCGAAAAATATCAAAATGGCGGACAGGAAGTTTGGCTAAATTTGACAAAATTGGTATCTATGTTCTCAGCATGACCCAAGGAATCTATTAAGACCAGTGTAATAGCAATTTTTTCTCACTGGGAAAAACAGCATCAACAGGTGTAAGAAACATTCAAGAGGCAAAATTGTAATAAAGAGAAAAGGCTTTATTCTCTGAGGATTCTTTTCACAGACCGCAGCCACCCAGCCATGAAAAACAGACAATCCCAAAAACATAATAAAACTGAGACATTTTATACAGGTTTCTAACATCTTGACCACACCTACTTAGTTTTCTGTAACTTTCCAAAAGATACCCCCTATCTTCAACTGGCCTGGACTGGTTTTCTACCCCCCTGAGCAGGTCACACTGTTCTTTGTCCCTGAGAACTCAAAAGGCCTTCATTTATGACCTAAATTGCCTCCTGCTAGATTGCCCTTCTGCTTCCCCTAAGGGGAGGGCATGGGACCCCATGTTTATTGTTAAACGACCCCTGTATTCTCCTGGCCGGATCCTTTCTCGTGCCCAGGTGTAAGTATTTTATTACCCTGTCTTCCTGTCCATGGTGCCGAAGACACAAACCAAGTTTTGTAAAGAAACGCCAATGTTTGTAAAATATAGCATTTTACGACAAAATTCAAAATGGCCGACACCCCAAATGGCCGATATGGGAAAACTGGGTATTGTTTGAGTTTTGTGATTTTTTTTTGGGCCAAATCTTTCACAAGTAATAAGCAAAAAGAGCCATCTTTCATATCTCCTGACCACTAGGTGGCACCACGTCGAAACTGTGCAGGCAGCCTCAGGTCATGGTTGTCATAACACACACCAAGGCTGAATACAAAAAAATCACAGAACTCTCACTGGTGCAGCATGCCGAGTCGAACGATACCCAATTTTCCCATATCGGCCATTTTGGGTGTCGGCCATTTTGAATTTGGTCGTAATATGCTATATTTTACAAACATTGGCGTTTCTTTACAAAACTTGGTATGTGTCTTCGGCACCATGCCCTGAAAGTACTCAAGAAGTTTCCGGACAGCGCCACCTTGTGGTCAAAAGTTATAACGAAAATTCCTATTCACAGACGCAAACATTACAGACTAAAAACTACAGACCACAAATACCACGACCATTAACACAAACACCCCTGACTCCACATATAGACCACCAACCCCTAAAACTACTGACACAACACTACAGACCAACACCAAACACCATGTTCTGGATTCTGAAGTCTCTCTCTCTCTCTCTTTCAGGATAAAGCATGATAACGTGGTGGGACTGGAAGATTTCTACGAAACGAGAACACACTATTACTTGGTCATGGAGCTGTACGTGTTTGATAATGCCTAAAATATACACACAAACAGTCTTTCAGCGTGTGTATTAACTCGTACATGTTTGGGTGTCTGTGAAGGGTGTCAGGCGGAGAGCTGTTTGACCGTATTCTGGATCGAGGGGTTTTCACGGAAAAAGACGCCAGCCGTGTGATCAAACAGGTCCTGGAGGCCGTTTCCTACCTGCACCAGAACAGCATCGTCCACAGAGACCTGAAGGTGAGAGAGCTTGATCTTCTAATCCATCTTCTGTCGAGGTTTGAATTAAAGACGACCTATTATGCGTTTTAAGGTCCTTTCACACTGGACGCGAATGTGCTGTGGCGAAAAAACGACTTTTTTTTTTTTCGCTTCGATGTCGATTTTTTTCACTTTTGCGGCGACATAAAAGGCTTCAGCCAATCACAAACTACAAGGACAACGATTTTGAAAGACGTTGTGTGGCGTAGCATTGCCAACCAACTCGGTTATCACATGTTGTGTTATGTTGTATGATAGTTTTAGTGGTTGTATAGTCCTGTGCTGTGTAGGCTAGCAGGCTAAACTACATCTGGGATAGAAAGCTAACACTATTATCGTCAAAGATAGAGACAGAGACTGTGTTTACTTTGAACATGTAACAAAATGTAGTGAGACTATTTAGGGCTGCTTTTAGTACTCTATACATTCTCTGTGTGATATCTACAGTTTCTAGTCGAATGATTTTAACTTGTTACTTTGTGTGTTACATGTAATGTGTATTGACATTACAAAACGCACTGTTTAGTTGAAGACGCAAAAAAACTGTGGAAAAACCTCAGGGACACCTGTGTGAGAAAAAGGAGAGAGGAAAAGGAAACTAAAAGTGGACATTAGCATACTCCCCTTCAGACTCGTCTTCACTGGATGATGATGATGATGAAGTGTCCATGTTTTCTCAGCTGTCGGCGCGAAAGTTTTGGAATGTTGAAGCTCTGAACGTCACAGACGTCGCAAACTCGCGTCGCGGCTGATGTGAATGGTTTTGATGCGAACTATTCGCACACGAACTATTCACTTTTACGTTTCGCTTTTTCGTTACGCATCCAGTGTGAAAGGGCCTTTACATGTTCAATTCTCATGGAGTTCCAGTTATTCTCTATATAAGCATCACTGTTTCTAAAATCTCCCTGAAATGCCTCCATTGTAGTCTTGAGTTTCTTCCGGGAACGAACACGTCACAATATTCCTCATTATAATAATTCATGCGCAGAATAAAGGGGCGGGGCCTGGGTGAGTTAGTTAGTAGTGTGTTAAACTGGCGGTTATGGAAAGGGGCGGGACATTTCCCAAACACACTCAAGCGCTCGACCAATCACAACACACTGCTCCAGCCGACCAATCAGAGCACAGTGTGCTTTTCAGAAGGAGGGGCTTCATAGAGACAGGAACTAAACGGGGGTGTGTTTCCCATACAATGACGTAACTCGCTGCTTTACTGCTATAGTACGATGCATCGTTGAAGAAATCAACTAGCGAGTCACGACCGTACTGTCGCAAATTGGTTAATGATGTCACACAGGTGGTGGAGTAATAACTACTTTTAATGAATCTGTTTGAGATCAAATTAATGCTAGATGTTTTACTATAAATTACAGACATGTCATCTGAGGACTATTTTTCATTTTGCTTTATTTCCAGATTCAATCATAGTCTCGTTCTTACGTACTAGAGCTCGTTCGCACATGCGCACTCTTCAAAAACTTTGCTTTAAATCTTTTGACAAATTAAAAGACGTAAATTACATTTGTATGTATTCTAAATAAAAGATACAAATTGTACTGAATGTCAGCTTGATTATTTTGCTCAGGATAAGGATTTATTGAGTCCACATGTCATGCAAACTAGAAACTCTGCTTCAGGAAAACCTGGTGTAGTAGAGCCTAAAACTAATATCAATGGTGTAATAGGTCCTAAATGTTATTAATGTCCACTGTTTTATCCGTCTGTAGCCGGAGAACCTGCTGTACTACAGTCCAGAGGAGAACGCTAAGATCATGATCAGTGACTTCGGTCTGTCGAAGATGGCGGATCACGGCGTGATGTCCACGGCCTGTGGAACACCAGGATATGTTGGTACGAACGCTTTTACTTTTGCTGTTAGATTACCTGTAATGGTGATGATTCTCATTACGGTGATGATTGTCATTACGGTGATTATTCTCATTACGGTGATGATTGTCATTACGGTGATGATTCTCATTACGGTGATTATTCTCATTACGGTGATGATTCTCATTACGGTGATGATTCTCATTATGATTGTCATCACGGTGATGATTGTCATTACGGTGATGATTCTCATTATGGTGATGATTCTCATTATGATTGTCATTACGGTAATGATTCTCATTACGGTGATGATTCTCATTATGATTGTCATCATGGTGATGATTGTCATTACGGTGATGATTCTCATTATGATTGTCATCATGGTGATGATTGTCATTACGGTGATGATTCTCATTATGGTGATGATTCTCATTATGATTGTCATTACGGTGATGATTCTCATTACGGTGATGATTCTCATTATGATTGTCATCATGGTGATGATTGTCATTACGGTGATGATTCTCATTATGGTGATGATTCTCATTATGATTGTCATTACGGTAATGATTGTCATTACGGTGATGATTCTCATTATGATTGTCATTACGGTGATGATTGTCATTACGGTGATGATTCTCATTACATTGATGATTCTCATTATGGTGATGATTCTCATTATGGTGATGATTCTTATTACGGTGATGATTCTCATTATGATTGTCATTACGGTGATGATTCTCATTATGGTGATGATTCTCATTATGATTGTCATTACGGTGATGATTCTCATTATGGTGATGATTCTCATTACGGTGATGATTCTCATTATGGTGATGATTCTCATTATGATTGTCATTACGGTGATGATTGTCATTACGGTGATGATTCTCATTACGGTGATGATTCTCATTATGATTGTCATTACGGTGATGATTCTCATTACGGTGATGATTCTCATTATGGTGATGATTCTCATTATGGTGATGATTCTCATTATGGTGATGATTCTCATTATGGTGATGATTCTCATTACGGTGATGTTTCTCATTACGGTGATGATTCTCATTATGATTGTCATTACGGTGATGTTTCTCATTACGGTGATTATTCTCATTATGGTGATTATTCTCATTACAGTGATGATTCTCATTATGATTCTCATTACGGTGATGATTCTCATTATGGTGATTATTCTCATTACAGTGATGATTCTCATTATGATTCTCATTACGGTGATGATTCTCATTACGGTGATGATTCTCATTATGATTCTCATTACGGTGATGATTCTCATTATGATTGTCATTATGGTGATGATTGTCATTACGGTGATGATTCTCATTATGATTGTCATTATGGTGATGATTCTCATTACGGTGATGATTCTCATTACGGTGATGATTCTCATTACGGTGATGATTCTCATTATGATTCTCATTACGGTGATGATTCTCATTACGGTGATGATTCTCATTATGATTCTCATTACGGTGATGATTCTCATTATGGTGATGATTCTCATTACGGTGATGATTCTCATTATGGTGATTATTCTCATCAGCTCCCGAGGTTCTGGCTCAGAAACCATACAGTAAAGCGGTGGATTGCTGGTCCATCGGCGTCATAACGTACATTCTGTGAGTCTGCCATCATTATACACTCTTGAGATCTGGTCAGGTGTGTTTTTCCTCAAACGCTGATCTCTTCATGTGTTTGTTTAGGTTGAGCGGCTACCCGCCATTTTATGAGGAGAATGAAACACGCCTTTTCTCCAAGATCATGAAGGCAGAATATGCGTTTCACTCGCCGTACTGGGACGACATCTCTGAGTCAGGTGCGTCTGAAACACTTTACACACGCTGTTATTACTGCCACCTGTAGGCCATCAGCTGCAGTACAACATCAAACATGGGTCTCTTTTTAAAATGTTAACATGCATTCTTAGTATGTTAAAGGTGCAGTGTGTAATATTTAGGAGGATCTGTTGACAGAAATGCAATATCATAAACATAACTATGTTTTCAGTGGTGTATAAAGACCTTACATAATGAACCGTTATGTGTTTATTAGCTTAGAATGAGGCGTTTCTCTCTACACACACCGCGGGTCCGCTTACATCGACATGTTTCTACGGTGGCCCTGAGCGGACAAACGCGTTTCGTCACTGTGTTGTTCTTCGTGTAAAGAAGCTAGCTAAAGTCAGCGGATAAACACTGACACAATGATGAACAAGTAACAATAATATTCGCTTATCGTTTTACTGAATAATTAAATAAACCTAATTTCTTAATCTATCTTTGCAAAGAAACCTCATTGTTTAACTACTCTCTGCTGTCTCAGACGACGACATCACTTCCTGTCGGCCACCGTAACTTCTGTTGGGTGCAATTCACAACCTCACCACTAGATGCCGCTAAAACGTACACACTGCAACTTTAATGTTAGTATGTATTGAAAATCTTTGTGAATAATTCTGGTTTGTCCTGTTTTCTGCAGCGAAGGACTTTATCAGGCACATGTTGGAGAAAAACCCTAATAAACGCTACACAACTGAACAAGCGCTCGGCCATCCATGGTGAGAAACACCTCAGAGAATCCCAGTACAGTTCTACAGCCTGTTTATATGTGGACTGATGAACTGAGTCACGAATAAACATGATTAACATATTGAATCATGAAAAAAAAAAAAACCTGCAAATCACGATTAAACAAATATACAACCTGCTTCATCAATAAATAATTACTATATTGACTTATTAATAATCAAACATGCTGATTCATGAATAAATGTACTTATGTGTGAATAAACAGACAAATGTTTATTTATGAAAAACTTCATGAAAAAACGAATGCATAGGAATATGCTGATGCATAAATAAATATACAGATTCATGAATAAACATTAATTTTGCAATAAGCATGTTGATTCATGGATTCATGCACTATGATTCATGAAAATCACATGATGAATAATCATTCTTATTCATGAATAGACAAATGTATAAATTAATATGCAGATTCATAAATGTATTAATAAATATGATGGTTCATGAATAAATTAGCTGTTGTTTTTATGCAGGATAATTGGAGACACGGCGCACAATGACAATATTATTCAGTCCGTCTGTGAGCAGATGCAGAAGAACTTTGCCAAATCCAAGTGGAAGGTGAGAGAGCAGATCACACACACACACTCCAGGGCTGTCAAAGACAATCTTTCATTTCGAATATTTCGTCGAATTTAAAAACAAACTGCACATTCGAATTTGCACAAATAAACAAACAACCTGATTAATCAATAAACATACTAATTCATTACCAGACTGACCTATTAATAATCAAACATACTTTATACTTTATCATGAATAACCTTTAAAACATGAAAAACATTTTTTATTATGAAATACTTCATAAACTAATGCATAAAAATATGATGATTCATGAATAAATATACTGATTCACAAATAAAAATTATTTTGAAAACAATGTTGATTCATGAATAAACTGGTTCATGAAAAAACATGTTTGATGAATCATATTTATAAAAAGATAAAAACGTCTGAGCGTGTTTTTGATGATCAGTATGTAGATGTAGTGAGTAGAAGTGAGTGTTTCTGAATGGAAGTGTTGATGTAGTTCATTACGCTGTGTGTTGAAGTGTGTTTTCTCAGGTTACTGATGCACTTACATAATGTGCATGCAAGGAAAATTAGGTTACAACAGTGCATAAAACTAAGGAAATTATATTTTATTTAAGAACAATTGTTTCAAAAGTTAATGCACTTTAAAAAGTGAACGCCATTTCATTTCAATAAAAGATGCAATGCTTGATTTGGTTTATATTTGCTCATTGCGCCCTCTTGTGGGCAGAGGAGACAATACAGCACTGTTTCCTCTTAACACTAAATATTGCTTTTAGAATTCGAATATAATTTGAATTCTGCTAATATTTAAGAAAGAAATTCGAATTTAGCTTTTCAGACATTTTGACAGCCCTAATACACTCATCCGGTGTCTCTGTGTGAATGACTCAAATAAACGTGAATTGAATACATGAGCATGTGTGTGTTTTAGCAAGCCATCAACGTGACGGTGGCGGTCAGTTACATGCGACGTCTTCAGCTCTCTCACACTGACCCTGAGGTCACGCCCCCGAGCCCGACCCCGCTGATCGAGGTGCTGGACGTCTCGTCTCCAGGCCCCGCCCCCAGCGAGCTGGACACCAATGGGAACCCCTCGTGCAGTCACATGACCCTGTCGCCTCACGCTGATGTCATCAGGGGGCATGGCCCGCTCAAGGCCTGCAACAGCGAGCCGATGCACGCGCTGGTCATCTCTGAGACCGGTCAGCACGCGTACCACTCAGAGTCGGACCTGTGTGCGTCAGACTGCGCTGCTAACAGGTGATGCTAGCGTCACATACTGCGCCAGATACAGACTTTTAATATCTTTTGTAATTGACATCTCTCTCATGTTCGTTCACCATCCTGGGCCATTTTCACTGAACAGTGCATTCTGGGGTTCATGAAGAATTCGTGTGGTCATGCCTTTGAACTCGAATTTTGAACATCGAACAACATAATGAACATCACAATTCCCAAAGAGCATGTCTAGTTTTACGGTTATTCCATGTTCAAATCACAAATTTGAGAAAGTTAATACAAAAAACTTAAGTAGCATTTCAATGAATCAATTCATAACTCTGATTCAGTGAATCAAGTAGTTGTTTCGTAAATTCAACTCAGTGAATCAACTCATTTGATTCTGTGAATCGATTCAGTTGGATGTTTCAAATGAGCAGATTCGGTGAATCAAATAGGTCTATTCGCTGATCCTCAACTCCAACTCTATGATTCATTGGCATCGTCACTATAACATGTTTCCTCAAGTCTCAATGTGGCATGTCTCATTTCTGTAAATAGTTTAATGCAACAAATGTTGATAAATATTGCTGCTTATGGCTTTTAAAATGTATATAAATATACATACATGTAAATACTTATTTAAAACATGCTTTTATAAGTGATTGTACTGTGTGTCAGGTCGGACAGGATGATGTGTGGCTCAGATGGGCGTGGCCAGACCCTTCAGACTGGCGTTTGCTCTCTGATGTAATCGTCTGACTGACAGCTGTCAATCAAATGAAGTGAGTATCCACTCAGGCCTCCGCTTTAACTGTCACGTGATCGTGAAGGTGTGTGTGCAGGGTTTGAAATGAACTGTGGCGGGAAACACTGTCAGATCACGAGCCAGTTTGGAGTATTAGTTATCATGTTTACTCACTTTGCTGGGGAAGTTCGTGTAAAACATCTCTCTCTCTCTTATCTCTCTCTCGCTCTCTGTCTCTCTCTCTCTTATCTCTCTCTCTCTCTCTTATCTCTCTCTCTTATCTCTCTCTCTCTCCTCTCTCTTATCTATCTCTCGCTCTCTCTCTCTCCCTCTCTCTCTCTCTCCTCTCTCTATCTCTCTTATCTATCTCTCGCTCTCTCTCTCTCTCTCCTCTCTCTCTCTCTCTCTCTCTTATCTATCTCTCGCTCTCTCTCTCTCCTCTCTCTATCTCTCTCTCTCTCTGTCTCTCTCTCCTCTCTCTCTCTCTCTCTCCTCTCTCTCTCTCCTCTCTCTCTCTCTCTCTATCTCTCTCCTCTCTCTCTCTCAGATGGTGTTTATCTGAGCGTCGGCTCGTCCCGTCACCCGTCGGAGCCACAGACCGGGTCAAACGAGTGCCAATCGCACACACACACATCCGCTTCTCAAAGCTTGACCTCGGACTGGAGAGACTGAGAGCGTGAGACCGGACGCTCATTATTTCACCTACTGTCTGCATACACATGTACAGTAGTCTTATTTACACCCGTGGTGGGCTGATCAGGGTGCATCATGGGAAGGGCGGATCACATGTGCCACAGCTGTGTGTGTGTGAGTGTGTGTATAAACACTGAAGGACTTTTCTTATTTAAGGACTTATTTATCTTTGCTGTTATAATCTCTCTGTTTGTGTTTTATATGTGCTTATAAGATCGTTGTGTCTAATGTCAGTAAATGTGTATTATCACAGACCCCGCTGTAATCATAAACACACCGCTGTATTAAAATCAGCAAATAAAACTATTTACACACCAACTTCAATGTGGGCAAGTTTAATTCAAATACAACATTCTGAAATACAAGTTTTTTCAAAGACAATAATGTGTCATCAGTGCTACTGTTGTGTGTTAGTTGTGTGTCATCAGTGTTGTGTGTTAGTTGTGTGTCATCAGTGTTGTGTGTTAGTTGTGTGTTAGTTGTGTGTCATCAGCCCTGGCACATGTTCAGACTGGTGACTGTTGTGTGTTAGTTGTGTGTCATCAGTGTTGTGTGTTAGTTGTGTGTCATCAGCCCTGGCACATGTTCAGACTGGTGACTTTATAGCGGATGTCGTCTCTGAGTTTCTCCACTATGGCGTCCAGGCCGGTCAGTCGCGAGCCGTTCTCCTCCAGCTCCGTCGCTTGCTGCCGTATGGACGCTTCTTTATCTGAGAGACACAAACAACACGAGCGGTTACCATGGGTAATGTGTGTGTGCATGACATTATGGGATGGATGTTTTGATTTTATTATAAACTGCATTTAAAATTGAACCTTTAGTACCAAAAACAGTTTTTGAGTTGAGTTCATTCAACTGACTGAGTTCATGAGTTCAACTGAGTTCATTCCTAACGTACTCAAACAGTCAGTGAATCGACTCATTTGATTCACAGATTTGAATAAATAAATCAAATCGACTCACTGAGTCAATCGAATACACTAATTGATTCAAATGAACCGATTCAGTGAATCAAATACTGATTCAGAACTCTGATTCAATGATTTGTTCACATCATCTCTCTAAAATGTCTCGCAAACACTCACAAACCACACAGTCGGTGATGTGTGTGCCTGACATTATGGGATGGATGTTTTGTGGGCGTTACCTCTCAGAGCCTTCATGATGTCAGAGGTGTCCGTCATCAGAGACTCCGCCTCCTCCTGTAGCTTTAGTAAACGAACGCCATCTTCCCCTGCCTGAGTGTTTTCAGCCGCGGCTCGCTTCATCCGCTCAAACTCGTCTCTTAGCGCCTCCAGCTCCTACAAACACGTTTGTTAGCATTTTTCTATAATCATTAGTTAACACACAAGTATTCATTACTTCAGTGAGCTCGTTTCTGCATTAAATTATTACGTTGTTTAAAATAATACATTTTTAGCTAACTGTGTACATTTCTGAAATACTTCAGAAATACCTCTGATAACAGATCACTGTAAACTGTAATGTGGACTCATGCACTTTCTGTAAAGCTGCTGTGAAATGGTGTGTGTTGTGAAAAGCTGTGTATTGGATAGTTGTGTGTGTGTCAGTACCTCTGCGGCCTGGTCGGCCTCGTCTTGAGCAGAATTTGCCTGATCTTGAGCATCGTTCGCCAGCGCTGTTCCTGTCGTCACGTCGTTCCTCAGCGCGTCCACCAGGGGGCGAATCTCATCCATCAGCCCTGAAATACCCACAATCCCCTGCTCAGCGGGAGCCAGCACGTCCTCTATCTGAGAGAGAGAGACGATAAATCGAGGTTAATTTGAGTTCTGAGGTCGTTCCTGCTGTTTCCGCACACGTGACTCGAACTGACCCGCTCGACGTCTTTCTTAACGTTGTTGGCGATGTCGACGCTCTGCTGGATTTTGTCCTCCAGGTCGTCGAAAATGTTATCGTTTTCATCCATCGCTTTCAGAAGACTCTCGCCGTCCTGCTGGATGCCAAACGCTGCGTCTCTGCAAACGACCAGTCAAGAACATCAGCCAAACACACACAGATACATCAGCAATAAGGCACTCGAGGCTGTGCTGTATGGGGAATAAGTCACGAGGTGTTGTTAGGCTCGACACGACACGAGTCACGATTATTCGCGATACAGCACTAGCCTCGAGTACCTTATTGCTTTTATTAAACGGTTACCACACAATACAAATATTAAAGCCAAAAAAACATGCATCAATGCAACTTTCATGAAGGTAAATCACTAAAAGCGTTCCTTCCGCTGGGAAAAATAGTCCCTGACCCTGAACAGCAGCAGAAGTTACACACATTATTTCACCGTTAGATGGCGGAAAACACTGTCTTTATGAGCGAGTCAGTCAGTAGAGAAGACTTTTACATTGAAACGACTGAAATATTATTATTTAGGACTGAAACTTGTGAACACGGAGAAGCAAGACGCCACTGATAAATGACTAGCGTGTCACGGCACGAGAAAACTTCTTAACTGGTAAAAGGACCAGATATCGCAGCGGACATTCAAACAGATGTTTTATTATGAATGAAGGAGAATGCTATGTCTACTGTAAATGCAGGAACACTCGCTTACTCGACCTCGCACAATACTCTATAAGCTTCAATGAACAATATCGTTGAGAACAAGTATATGTTTACGTTGCTAAGCGTGGTTGCTAGGGGTGTTGTGTAGTGATACATAGAACCGTTGGGTGAAACGCTTTATCGTGAATAAAACACAGCTATTGACCAATCAGAATCAAGGACTGGAACTAACCGTTTTATAAATATGAATAAATTACAAATAAATTTTATATACAGTATATTATATATATTATTATGTCTTGTCTATATCTAATTTATGTTAATTTAATATTAAAAAATTTATAATTTGTTGAATTGGTAACACTTTACAGTAAGGTTCATTAGTTAACATTAGTTAATGTTACATGAACTAACAATGATCAATACATTTGTTACAGGATTTATTAATCTTTGTTAATGTTAGTTAATAAAAATCCAGCTGTTCATTGTGTGTTCATGTTAGTTCACAGTGCATTAACTAATGTTCACAAATACAAACTTTGATTTTAATAACGTATTAGTAAATGTTGAAATTAATATTTACTAATATTAATAAATGCTGTAGAAGTATTGTTCATGTTAACTAAGGTCATAAACTAATGTTAACTAATGAACCTTACTGTAAAGTGTTACCGTTGAATTTAACATTCATCTAGATTTATGTAAGTAAAAGTAAAATAGTGTTTGTTAATAGTTCATGACACTTAATGCATTAACTAATATTTACCAATAGAGCTTCGTTGTCAGAAGGGAAATTCTAAAAAGAATATTGAAACGAAATTTTTGGAACGAAATTCTACACGGATCTATTAATAAAAGATTTCACGAAGGAAAATGCGACAGAAAATTCTGAACAAAATAATCCATGAAATTCTAAATAAAAGCACTTCTGCATGACCTTCGCAGCTGCGCTCTAAACGCTGACGTGTGTGTGTGTGTGTGTACCGTGTCTCGCGGGCGGTATCCAGCAGGCGTCTGGCGTCCTCCAGCTGCGGGCCGCTAGTCGTCAGGACGCTGCTGCTGTCGGGCACTGAGGCCGTCAGATCCTGCAGATCCTTCAGCTTCTTCTTCAGCTGATCCAGACTCAGAGGCAGCCGGGCCTCCAGAACAGCCTCACACACTCGCTGGACCTGCTCCGGGTCTGAATGAGGCTCTGAGGGGGCGACAACACAACGCTTTACAACACACTACATACTACAGCCCTTTACAGCACACTACACACTACAGCGCTTTACAGCACACTACACACTACAGCCCTTTACAGCACACTACAGCGCTTTACAGCACACTACATACTACAGCGCTTTACAGCATACTACAGCGCTTTACAGCACACTACACACTACAGCGCTTTACAGCACACTACACACTACAGCGCTTTACAGCACACTACAGCGCTTTACAGCACACTACATACTACAGCCCTTTACAGCACACTACACACTACAGCGCTTTACAGCACACTACACACTACAGCCCTTTACAGCACACTACAGCGCTTTACAGCACACTACATACTACAGCCCATTACAACACACTACATACTACAGCGCTTTACAGCACACTACATACTACAGCGCTTTACAGCGCTTTACAGCACACTACAGCGCTTTACAGCACACTACATACTACAGCGCTTTACAGCACACTACATACTACAGCGCTTTACAGCACACTACATACTACAGCGCTTTACAACACAACGCTTTACAGCACACTACATACTACAGCGCTTTACAGCACACTACATACTACAGCGCTTTACAGCACACTACAGCGCTTTACAGCACACTACATACTACAGCGCTTTACAACACAACGCTTTACAGCACACTACATACTACAGCGCTTTACAACACACTACATACTACAGCGCTTTACAACACACTACATACTACAGCGCTTTACAGCACACTACAGCGCTTTACAGCACACTACATACTACAGCGCTTTACAGCACACTACATACTACAGCGCTTTACAGCACACTACATACTACAGCGCTTTACAGCACACTACAGCGCCTTTACAGCACACTACAGCGCTTTACAGCACACTACATACTACAGCGCTTTACAACACAACGCTTTACAGCACACTACATACTACAGCGCTTTACAACACACTACATACTACAGCGCTTTACAGCACACTACAGCGCTTTACAGCACACTACAGCGCTTTACAGCACACTACATACTACAGCGCTTTACAACACAACGCTTTACAGCACACTACATACTACAGCGCTTTACAACACACTACATACTACAGCGCTTTACAGCACACTACAGCGCTTTACAGCACACTACATACTACAGCGCTTTACAGCACACTACATACTACAGCGCTTTACAGCACACTACATACTACAGCGCTTTACAGCACACTACAGCGCCTTTACAGCACACTACAGCGCTTTACAGCACACTACATACTACAGCGCTTTACAACACAACGCTTTACAGCACACTACATACTACAGCGCTTTACAACACACTACATACTACAGCGCTTTACAGCACACTACATACTACAGCGCTTTACAACACACTACATACTACAGCGCTTTACAACACACTACATACTACAGAGCTTTACAACACACTACATACTACAGCGCTTTACAGCACACTACATACTACAGCGCTTTACAACACAACGCTTTACAGCACACTACATACTACAGCGCTTTACAGCACACTACATACTACAGCGCTTTACAGCACACTACATACTACAGCACTTTACAGCACACTACATACTACAGCGCTTTACAACACACTACATACTACAGAGCTTTACAACACACTACATACTACAGCGCTTTACAGCACACTACATACTACAGCGCTTTACAACACAACGCTTTACAGCACACTACATACTACAGCGCTTTACAGCACACTACATACTACAGCGCTTTACAGCACACTACATACTACAGCGCTTTACAGCACACTACATACTACAGCGCTTTACAGCACACTACATACTACAGCACTTTACAGCACACTACATACTACAGCGCTTTACAGCACAACGCTTTACAACACACTACATACTACAGCGCTTTACAGCACACTACAGCGCTTTACAGCACACTACACACTACAGCGCTTTACAGCACACTACAGCGCTTTACAGCACACTACACACTACAGCGCTTTACAGCACACTACATACTACAGCGCTTTACAGCACACTACATACTACAGCGCTTTACAGCACACTACACACTACAGCGCTTTACAGCACACTACAGCGCTTTACAGCACACTACAGCGCTTTACAACAATGCTTTACAACACACTACATACTACAGCGCTTTACAGCACACTACATACTACAGCGCTTTACAGCACACTACACACTACAGCGCTTTACAGCACACTACACACTACAGCGCTTTACAGCACACTACAGCGCTTTACAGCACACTACAGCGCTTTACAGCACAACGCTTTACAACACACTACATACTACAGCGCTTTACAGCACACTACATACTACAGCGCTTTACAGCACACTACACACTACAGCGCTTTACAGCACACTACACACTACAGCGCTTTACAGCACACTACAGCGCTTTACAGCACACTACAGCGCTTTACAACACACTACAGCGCTTTACAACACAACGCTTTACAACACACTACATACTACAGCGCTTTACAGCACACTACATACTACAGCGCTTTACAGCACACTACATACTACAGCGCTTTAAAACACCACACTACATACTACTTTATTCTAGAGCTGCTGTAAAGCCAAAACAATCTCTGTTACTTCTATTTCCCTATTATCACTTTAAAGCTGCTTTGGAACAATCTATATTGTTAAAAGCGCTATATAAATGAAGATGACTTGACTACAGCGCTTTACAACACCACAAACTACAGTACTGTACTGCAGCTGCTCAATGCCACACTACATACTACATCCTGACTGCAGTATGCATACTATATACAGTAAGTAAATCCTCCTTTTTTTTACATACTGCTTCACATACTACCTTATGAATAAATTCATGGTATATACTTCACAGTGTGCAGCATGTCAAAATAAAGTTAAAGCAATGACACGTGTGTTTGTGTGTGTGTGAGTGTGTTACTGACCTGACAGGAAGTCCCTCAGTGTGTTGATGAAGTCTTTGGTGTCTTTCAGGTCTCCGTCTACATCAGCTTGCACCTGCTTGATCTGATTGGCCAGGTTGTCAGTGGACAGTCGCACCCTATTGGCCGCATCGTCAGCTTCCTGTATCTGTTTTTTTCAGAGAGTCAACGTAAGTCAATGTAAAAATCTAAACGGACTAGTCTTATTAGTCTTTCTAGGTGGTCATGTGTGTTTGTACCATCTTTATATTTCACAATTTCAATTTTTATTTTCATAATTTAACTAAAATTTCTCACAGTTGTGACTTTTTCATTTTTTTTTATTAATGTAATATTTACTTGTATATAATGTTATTTTTACATGTAATGTTTATAATTTAATATTTGTTTATTTGACAATTTATCCAAATATTTATTATTAATTAATTTTTTATTCAATATTTACAAGTGCAACTTTTAATTCTCACAATTGCATCTTTATGTTTCCCAATATAAATTTTATTTATCATAATTTTTTGGCTTGTTTAACATTTAATTAATAACACATTTTATTATTGAACGTTTACTTCTTTATAATGTTTTTCATTTTTATATGTAATAGGTATAAATAAGATATAGTAAAATGGGTGGTACCTGCGCGGCTGCTTGTGTGATCTTGTCGTTGAGCTCCTGTAGTTTGGCCTTGACCTCGTCGGCGTCCTGAAAGGCCTTGTTGGCATTGGGCAGTGCTCCTATGCAGGCGTCCTCCGCTCCACAAGGGGGCGCTCCGTCGGGAGGACACAGGTCGCCTCTGCAGCGATCCGGCGTGCAGGGCTCCACGCGATCACTGCCACAAACCTATTAAACACACCTTTACTGACCCGTTCATCTGGAACTAACTCTTTCCGTTAGTTAGCTCTTTAGCGGTTATCTCACCTTGGTGGCGGTGGGAGTCAGATTGGGTCGCGTCTCCAGATCCGTCTTCAGTTTCTGCAGGTCTTTGGTGTTTCCGGGCTGCAGGGCGTTCAGGCCACTCAAGGCGTTTTCTCGCACGCCCTCTGACTTCTTCAGGGCGTTTTTGGTGGCGTCGGCTCGCTTGACGGCGTCGGTCGACTTCTCATACGACTTCTGAATGGCGTAGAAGTCACCTGAGAGTGAAAAAGTTTCCATTATTCGATAGGATTGGAATCGAATACTTGAGGTCAGGAATCGGATACTTGTTATAAAATGTAAATATTGATTCCTCTTATCGATTCCTTTGTGAGCGTTAAGAATAAGATAAGAATCGGAATCGATAAGCAGAATCGGAATCTGAATAGTTACAATTCAAACGATACCCAAGGCTAATTGGCGATCATGCTACAGAATGATCAATCAAGAATCATACGCTACAGATACGCACTGGCGTTGGTGGATCCGGGGACGTTGGTGAAGGCGTCTCTGCGGCTGAAGTATTGCAGACTCAGAGACGACAGGAGCGACTGCAGCTCGTCCAGCTCTCGCTCCAGCTCTCGGTCCTGAGGCTGAGACGGCACAGCAACACCCTTCATCTGAGACCTGGAGGAGCAGAGACACAGCAGCTCATGGTTAAATCCACTCTGATGAAGCTTAAGCTGAAGTGTGTGTGTGTGTGAGTGAGTGTGTGTGTGTGTGTGTGTGTGTGTGTGTGTGTGTGTGATGGGTAGGTTTAGGGGTCGGGTTAGTGTGTGTGTGTGTGATGGGTAGGTTTATTGGTCGGGTTAGTGTGTATGTGTGTGTGTGTGTGTGTGTGTGTGTGTGTGTGATGGGTAGGTTTAGGGGTCGGGTTAGTGTGTATGTGTGTGTGTGTGTGTGTGTGTGTGTGTGTGTGTGATGGGTAGGTTTAGGGGTCGGGTTAGTGTGTGTGTGTGTGTGTGTGTGATGTGTAGGTTTAGGGGTCGGGTTAGTGTGTGTGTGTGTGTGTACCGGAGCGTGTTGAGTCTCTGCAGGGCTTCGGTCAGGGCGCGGCTGGACTGCGGGGGAACAGACACGGACTCCTGGATCAGTGCGAGTGTGTCCTGGAGTGTGCGGATCCTGCGGCTCGAGTCGCTAGACGTCGGTCGTCCACTAGAGGACAGCAGGGAGTTGGAGAGACGCTCCAGACTGAGCGTGAGCTCCTGCAGACGTGTGTTCATGCTGAAGAAGCAGGACGGGCACGCTGGGCATTCTGGGAAACTGGCGCAGTGGCCGCGGGCGCAGACGTCACAGCGAGGGCCGGTAATGCCGGGTTTACAGCGGCACAAGCCCGTGCGTTTATCGCAACCGCCCGACTCTGTGCCTGAACGCTCGCAGTCACATGCTGACACACACACACCATCAGGACACTTTCAGTATTACATTGTTTTAAACAAACACATATACATTAAATGAATAAATATTAAATAAATATAAAACTAAAGATAAATATAAATATTAAATTGTATGACATAACATGACTAAAAAATTACTTATAATCATATTAAAATATTATTATAATATTGAATAAACAGTAATTGAGAATTAAATTTCACATATAAACAAAATAATTGAAAATTTTTATAAAATATGAATGTTAAATTGGCAGTTTAACACAATAAATAAAGCTATATAAAGCTACATATAACATGAATATTAAATTAATAACAAATTAAATAAACTACCATTAAATTGCATATTTAAAACATACATTATATGCTAAAATGTTCAATTAAATTAAATGTATTTTGTTTTCTCTGTCTCTAGGTTGTTGTGTTGATGTCTTTAGCCAAAAACAAATTTCCACTTTGTGGACAATAAAACTAACTAACTAACTAACTAACTAACTAACTAACTAACTAACTGACTAAAACTAACTAGCTAACTTGCTAACTAACTTGCTAACTAACTTGCTAACTAACTTGCTAATTAACTTACTAACTAACTTACAAACTAACCTACTAACAACTTACTAACTTACTAACAAACTTACAAACAAACTTACTAACAACTAACTTACTAACTAACTTACTAACAAATGACTAACTACTAACTAATTTGTTAACTAACTACTAACTAACAAACTTACTAACAACTAACTTTTTAACTAACTAACTTACTAACAAACAAATAAACAAACAAACTTACTAACTTACAAACTAACTAACAACTAGCTTACTAACTAATTTGTTAACTAACTTACTAACTAACAAACTTACTAACTTACAAACTAACTTACTAACAGCTTACTAACTTGTTAACTAACTTACTAACAGCTTACTAACTTGTTAACTAACTTACTAACTAACAACTAACTTAATAACAAACTTACTAACTAATTTGTAAACTAACTTACTAACAAACTTACTAACAAACTTACAAACTAACTAACAACTAACTAATTTGTTAACTAATTAACTTACTAACTAACAAACTTACTAACAAACGATTAAATAACTAACAAACTCACTAACAAACTTACTAACTAACTAATGAACTAACAACTAACATACTAACAAACTTACAAACTAATTAACAACTAACTAACTAACTAACTAACTTGCTTACTAACTAACTAACTAACTAACTAACTAATTAACTAACTAACTAGCCAACTAATTAACAACTAACTAACTAGCTAGTTAACTATACCTAACTAGCTAACTATAGCTAACTATACATTGAGCTGTTGATGTGTGAAATGTGAATGAACGTTGTGTCGGCAGGAAACACTCACGTCTGCAGCCAATCAGTGGATCTCCATATGTGTTGTCAGGGCAACCACCACAAGTCCGGCCTCCAATGCCAGGACGACACACACACTGACCCGTGCGCTAAATCACGAGGAAACACACGTAAGAACCTCCTGTATGTGTATGTGTATGTATGTGTGTGTGTGTGTGTGTGTGTGTGTGTGTGTGTGATGTGT
>NC_137134.1:38265074-38287574 GCF_949319135.1 Squalius cephalus | reverse complement strand
ATTTTGACTTTTATGACATAGTTACGGCGTAATTTTGACTTTTTATGTCATAATTATGACATTAAAAGTGGAAATTATGAGATAAAGTCGAAAGTATTAAATATGATTGACATATGATGATTAATTATGACTTTTAAAAAACCTTCTATGTCATAATTTTGACTTTTAAGTCAGAATTTAATTTTTTTGTCAGAATTCCGACTGTTTAATGTCATAATTATGAAGTTAAAGTTTCAACTTGGTAATTTTTTTGAATTGTACTTTTTGTCATAATTTTATGAAATTTTAAGCCATCTTCAACTTTTTTATCTCATAATTATGACTTAGTATCTTATAATTTTGACTTTTTATGTTATTATAATGTCAGTCTAAATAAATTTAAAATTATGACTTGGGATGATAAACTTGTTGAAACAAATTTTCTTGAAACTTAAAATTATGACTTATTCATAGATCTAAACAAAAAAGTTATAATGTTGAAATTATGACTTTCTATGTCTAAATTATGACTTTTAAGTCAGAATTTCACATTTTTTGTCAGAATTATGATTTTGTTGGGCAAATGGGCTTCCATACATTTAAGTATCAACGTTGTCTCAGATGTTTCTCCTCAAATAAACACACGCACAGATGAGCCAGTAGTCATACAGTAAGATTATAGAGGTAAAATGTGTTTAATTATCACATGTAGCATAGAACAGTCTCATATGAGTGTCGCCTCAGGTTGGTGAATCTGAGTTTGTTAATTATTATGTCTCATCATGTCCTAATGAGAACAGAATGTCTGAGTGAAGATTTAATTTTACAAACCATCAGCAATAACATGAGTAAACACGTTCAACTCGAAATGAATCAGCCTCAAAAACTGCTGCTAGCGAACCATAAAAAACAGAAATGAGTGAATGTCATGAAAACTCTCAAGTTATATTTCACCCTAAAATCATAAGAAATTAGATATTTTCATAAAGATAGTGAACAAAAAGATTTTTTTGTTATGATATTATTTTCATGACAATTAAACACGTTTTCCCCTTACATTCTCATTACTGTAATGTAAAATAAATATTAAATCACACACACACATATATTTATATATATATATATATAATATATATATATATATAATCATTCTTTTACTTGAAACTTAAAAATATGATGAAGTCATAGATAAAAAAACAAATTTAACAGTTGAAATTATGACTTTCTATGTCATAATTGGGTGTTTCTGCAACTACGGGCACTTTTAAGTCCCAGGAGTGAAATTTTAGATTTATGTTAAAATTTGTCATTTGATGTTTCATAAATATAAATGTAGTGTCAATACACACCTTGACATAAAAAATAATGAATAAATAATATGATTTAATGTAAAATTATGAAGCATTTAGGTCCAAACACCATTTCTGCTCATGTCCCACACCCGTGGTTTCAATGTTGAGATACTTAAAATTAGCTCATTCTTTTACAATATGACATTATTTCAAATGGAATTGTTTAATATACAGATTCACTTACAGCATCTTAATTTTTTTTGTATTATTTACTGATCATTTTTATGATTTTTTTAACTAAATGTACCTGTCCCACACTTTTGAGTCCTTACCGCAACAATGAAAAAAAGCTTTTATTATGAAATTTTATCAAACACAAACAAGTCTAGTTTCTATGGAAACAGAAATTATCACTTGAGCACATTGCTGACAGACTGGGCCACCACACTACCTCACTCACAAGATACCAAAAAAATAAGGTAAACATCATCTTTTCTGCTCTAGTATTTATTGTGCGTCCTTACCATTCAGCTTAATAATTGTGTATTTTTGAACTACATTTTAAAAATAAATGTATATTACTGTTGAATTCATGTATATTAAGATGCTAAGAGTCAAAACTAATGTGGTAGGCCTTGCTAGCTGCCAATTAGCTAAAATATTAGCAAAAATGTCATTTCCGCAACATGTCTTTACCGCAGCAAATTTAGGTGTTGCGGTAAAGACCTTGTGTTGCGGTAGAGACAAATTCAAGGTTTACTGTATATTAAATGACAAATATTCAGTATATTATTAGTACTGAAGTATATATTAGTATATATATATTAGTATATATATATAAACATGCCATTTTTTACATTAAAAAAATGATTTTGTCCTTACCGACACAAGATGTCATTACCGCAGCACTGCTCTATTTTAATTTTTTTTCACATTTTCATTTGCAAAAAAGTATTTTTACACTTAAGTTGAGATGATTAATACATTAAAATTGCAACATCTGTCATAAAAAGTTAATTATGTTATCTTTTGTGTGTATGGAAACAATTGACATCTAATGTTACTGTAAATTTTTTACATGGCATAGAAAAAAACATGAAATTCCCTATTTTGTATATTATTTTATTTATATCAGTATTTACAAAACTGCATCAAATTTGAAAAAGCTATTTAAATATATTACATTTTTTATAGAAATTACTAAAGAAAAATGTATAAAATGAACGTTATTTTAACATTGCGGTAAGGACACTTTTTAAGAAGATGACCCGAAAAACATAAAAAATAAACATGTTCCAGATTAAAATCTTAAGGACTACATTCTATTTTGTGTACATTTTTATATGTATTATAGACTGTGATGGTTAAAACTGAAATTCATAGAGGTTGATTTTTTTAAAATTGGTATAGTCAAAAGTGCCCGTAGTTGCAGAAACACCCAATTATGACTTTTAAGTCAGAATTTAGATTTTTTTTGGTTGTAATTCCGATTTTGAATGTCATAATTATGGTTATAATTTCAACTTGGTAATTATTTCGGTTTTGACTTTTTGTGTCATCATTTTATGAAAGATGGGTGTGTTTCCCAGTTCCTCACCTGTCCGTGTGGAGCGCAGACGACCTCTGACCCCATCTGACCGCATGTGGAGGAGGCGCGCAGGTTCTGCTCTCGGCCCAGGAGCAGGTCGCCCATCAGCGGGTAACAAGCGCCTCGACTACAGTCCTGCTGTGCCACACACAGCGCAGACAGAGCTGGAGACCAGAACACAACACTTTACCACGGTAAAATCACAGGAAAACTCACCAGACAGAGCTGGAGACCAGAACACAACATTTTACCACGGTAAAATCACAGGAAAGCTCACCAGACAGAGCTGGAGACCAGAACACTACACTTTACCACGGTAAAATCACAGGTAAGCTCACCAGACAGAGCTGGAGACCAGAACACTACACTTTACCACGGTAAAATCACAGGAAAACTCACCAGACAGAGCTGGAGACCAGAACACAACATTTTACCACGGTAAAATCACAGGAAAGCTCACCAGACAGAGCTGGAGACCAGAACACAACACTTTACCACGGTAAAATCACAGGTAAGCTCACCAGACAGAGCTGGAGATCAGAGCACGACACTTTACCACGGTAAAACTCACCAGACAGAGCTGGAGACCAGAACACGACACTTTACTAGGCTTGGGTATCGTTTGAATTTTAACTATTCCGATTCCGATTCTGCTTATCGATTCCTAATTTCGATTCCAATATGGTAAATAAAACTTAGATATCATTCACATTAAGGGCCCTATTTTAACGATCTAAGCGCATGGTCTAGTTCACTCAGGCGAGTCCGAATCCACTTCTGCTAGTTTAACGACGGGACAAATGGTCGGCGCTCCCGGCGCTGGTCTAAAAGGGTCGTCCCTATTCTCATAATGAGTAATGGGTGTGTTCTGGGATTTACGTGCGTTAAACCAATCAGAGTCTCTTCTCCCATTCCCCGTAAATGCCAGTTGCGCTCGCCATGGCGGATTCGCTATTCACATGACGGAGTTTGATAGTGGAAAGACCGAACGCGTCTCCAGAGCGCACACGGATCCGCTCGTGCGCGAGGTCAAAGTGCGCAAACAGAACATCTACAGGACAAGCCGGATTCACCATATCTTTATGTACACAATATTAATCTTTTACATTGTAATCCTTTTATTTTAAATATTTGGCATGTTTGTGTGCAGCTGTGCGTCCCTGTGTGTGTAATAAGCAGAGTGTGTGTGTAATAAGCAGAGTGTGTGTGTAATAAGTAGAGAGTGTGTGTGTGTGTGTGTAATAAGCAGAGTGTGTGTGTAATAAGCAGAGTGTGTGTGTGTAATAAGCAGAGTGACCCGCCTATAGGCGCACATTACTAACGCGCTCTTTAAATAACAATTGACTTTAGCCCAGGGCTCAGTTGGTCAACGGCTCAGTGTATTTCTGTTCCTCAAAACAGCAACGCTCCATCAATGCGCCAGAACACACACACTCGTTCTCAGACCCACGGGCCACAGATGGGCACAAATGCATTTGCTATTTAAACAGCGCGGCGCAGGACGTGAAAATGAAAACTGCGTCGGGCTGAAACTAGCAGAAAACTGTTGCGTCGCGCTGGCGCTGCATTCCCCCGGGTGTAAGATAGGGCCCAAGTGTTATTGCAAAACATTTAATTGTGTCTGAAGATCATGAACAGAAATCATCAGGATAAAGAACACTTACACAAGGAGCGTTTGCCTGAGGTTTAAACACACCATAGAAGAACAACTAGCCCAACTAATATAAACTTCAGGCATTATTAAAGACAATAAACACTCAGTGATTAAAAAAGAACAAATAAAAAATTAACAAATAGCAACAAATAGACACAACTGAACAAAGATACGATTGAAATAAACAGAGTTTTAAGATTTTCAGGTTCAGAAACTGCAATCAAATGTAAAATAACACTGAACTTTATAAATAAAATATACATTACAAATATAGTTACAAAAGTTATTCAGTGAAGAACGAGTGAATTTCTCTTTGTCTTCTGTTGTTAGAGTAATGTTATAGAGCGGGAATATTAGTGTTATTATAGAGCGGGAATATTAGTGTTATTATAGAGCGGGAATATTAGAGTTATATATAACAAGTATCTGATTCCTGACCTCAATTTTCGATTCCAACCCTACATTTTACCACTGTAAAATAACGGGAAACTCACCAGACAGAGCTGGAGACCAGAACACAACACTTTACCACGGTAAAATAACGGGAAACTCACCAGACAGAGCTGGAGACCAGAACACGACACTTTACCACTGTAAAATAACGGGAAACTCACCAGACAGAGCTGGAGACCAGAACACAACACTTTACCACGGTAAAATAACGGGAAACTCACCAGACAGAGCTGGAGACCAGAGCACGACACTTTACCACTGTAAAATAACGGGAAACTCACCAGACAGAGCTGGAGACCAGAACACAACACTTTACCACGGTAAAATAACGGGAAACTCACCAGACAGAGCTGGAGACCAGAACACAACACTTTACCACGGTAAAATCACAGGAAAACTCACCAGACAGAGCTGGAGACCAGAACACAACACTTTACCACGGTAAAATCACAGGAAAACTCACCAGACAGAGCTGGAGACCAGAACACTACACTTTACCACGGTAAAATCACAGGAAAACTCACCAGACAGAGCTGGAGACCAGAACACAACACTTTACCACGGTAAAATAACGGGAAACTCACCAGACAGAGCTGGAGACCAGAACACAACACTTTACCACGGTAAAATAACGGGAAACTCACCAGACAGAGCTGGAGACCAGAACACAACACTTTACCACGGTAAAATCACAGGAAAACTCACCAGACAGAGCTGGAGACCAGAACACAACACTTTACCACGGTAAAATAACGCAAAACTCACATATGCCATTGTACTGAATTATTAGCATAACATTTACATAAACATATGAAGAATATCATTATCTTTTCAAAAAAAAACATGATGTTCATAATATGATACATGCCCAACACCATCATGATTAAAAGCTTGAACACTACAAACCTGCTAAAGAAAGAAAAATCCACGTCTTCATCCGGACAATGTCTCGATCTAAACGGATAAAACACAAGTTTCTTTAAAGCACAACTGAAGGACACTTAAAGGCAGGGTTCGTTTACCATATTAAAGTGAAGAACTCACCGGTTCGTGTGTGAAAGTTGTAGTTCTGTGTGTGTGAAGTGTTCAAATGCAGCGTGTGCCGTGTGTGTTTGGCTTTTATTTCAGGAGCCGCTCACCTGTGTGTGTGTGTGTGTGTGTGTGTGTGTGTTATACCCATCCTCACAGCGTCACACCCTTCATAACATGAATCAACATGTGCGCACACACACACACACTCACATCCTCAAAGTAACAGAGATGGAATTTAATCGTGATTCATTATTATGATACAGACTGATGAACACTATATTCAGTGTGTGTGTGTGTGTGTGTGTGTGTGTGTGTACTGTGGTCGTTCAGGACACTAACCAGCAGTTTTTGGTCAGTTTCAGAGGTTCTGTGTGTTGAGTGTTGATTTATAACATCACTGAATAAGATCTGAAATCATAAACAAAGTAATCATAAACAGTGTTTGCTGAACAGAGAGTGTGTGTGAAGAAGAGTTACGTGTGTTTATGTGTGTTTTAAAATTCCCCGCCTGCGGGGACTATATTTTGGGTACAAATTTGTATCCAGAAGTGACCAAATCCTGACAAAATCCCCAAAAACCTCCTTTAGGGACGTCCTCGTTTGCTAATCTGGTATCAAAATAAAGTAATTAAAGGCTTTTTTAAAGGTAAAAACACAGAAAGTTGTTTGTGATGGGTCGGGTTAGTGTGTGTGTGTGTGATGGGTAGGTTTAGGGGTCGGGTTAGTGTAAGAGGAGAGAATATACAGTTTGTAAAATATAAAAACCATTATGTCTATGGAGAGTCCCCACAAAGATAGCTAAGTAAACGTGTGTGTCTGTGTGTGATGAAGGGTTACGTGTGTTTGTGTGTGTTTTAAAACTCTCCGCCTGCAGGCACTGATTTCAGCTCTGTGTGTGTGTGTGTGTGGGGTGTGTCCAGTCTGAGGTGAGACAGTGACTCAACACACACAGACGAAGGTGCCACACCTGAACACGGTTGCCAGATCACCATGACGACACATAATGCAACACCCATAGGCCCATAGACGTTCATAAATATTCATAAACTCACATACTGTAATGGGAAACCAGAGAGATCTGGAAACGGACAGATGATTTATTGCTCAGTGTGAAGAAACACAGTGATGAAGATGATGAAGGGAGGGTGAATATGTGACAGGGTTCGATTGACGAACTGTGAGGAAGAGACCAATAAATCTGGGACTAATGTTTAATTAACACTAATGTCTAACACTTATGTTAATATTAGGTAAGAATACTGGACACTCGTAAGATCAAAAATGTATCTTTATTGTCTTATGTATTTTGTCTCTGATTATCTTATTGGCATATGGATTAGCAATCATTTGGTAATGTGTGTATATATGTATATTTGTTTTGTTGATATAGCAGGTTTATCGTATTTGTTCTGTCTATAGTCTGTGGAGTATTCAAGTTTCTTGTAATGGAAATTTGAGCTATTTTTCATTCTTCGCCATTTCCACAAGGGTCTCGCACAAAGGATTTGACGCGTGAATCCATAACTTGTCTTGTAAAACTTTACTTTTTCTTTGTCAAGTTACATTTTAAGAGAAATCAAATTAAAGTACATCTATCCATCATAAAAGTGTATCTATCCATCATAAAAGTGCATCTATCCATCATAAAAGTGCATCTGTCCATCATAAAAGTGCATCTCTCCATCATAAAAGTGCATCTCTCCATCACAAAAGTGCATCTGTCCATCATAAAAGTGCATCTATCCATCATAAAAGTGCATCTGTCCATCATAAAAGTGCATCTGTCCATCATAAAAGTGCATCTGTCCATCATAAAAGTGCATCTGTCCATCATAAAAGTGTCCATCATAAAAGTGTATCTATCCATCATAAAAGTGCATCTGTCCATCATAAAAGTGCATCTGTCCATCATAAAAGTGCATCTGTCCATCATAAAAGTGCATCTGTCCATCATAAAAGTGCATCTATCATCATAAAAGTGCATCTATCCGTCATAAAAGTGCATCTGTCCATCATAAGTGCATCTGTCCATCATAAAAGTGCATCTATCCATCATAAAAGTGCATCTGTCCATCATAAAAGTGCATCTATCCATCATAAAAGTGCATCTGTCCATCATAAAAGTGTCCATCATAAAAGTGCATCTATCCATCATAAAAGTGTATCTATCCATCATAAAAGTGCATCTGTCCATCATAAGTGCATCTGTCCATCATAAAAGTGCATCTATCCATCATAAAAGTGCATCTGTCCATCATAAAAGTGCATCTATCCATCATAAAAGTGCATCTGTCCATCATAAAAGTGTCCATCATAAAAGTGCATCTATCCATCATAAAAGTGTATCTATCCATCATAAAAGTGCATCTATCCATCATAAAAGTGCATCTATCCATCATAAAAGTGTATCTATCCATCATAAAAGTGTATCTATCCATCATAAAAGTGTATCTATCCATCATAAAAGTACATCTATCCATCATAAAAGTGCATCTATCCATCATAAAAGTGCATCTGTCCATCATAAAAGTGCATCTGTCCATCATAAAAGTGCATCTGTCCATCATAAAAGTGCATCTGTCCATCATAAAAGTGCATCTGTCCATCATAAAAGTGCATCCATCATAAAAGTGCATCTGTCCATCACAAAAGTGCATCTGTCCATCATAAAAGTGCATCTGTCCATCATAAAAGTGCATCTGTCATCATAAAAGTGCATCTATCCATCATAAAAGTGCATCTGTCCATCATAAAAGTGCATCTGTCCATCATAAAAGTGCATCTATCATCATAAAAGTGCATCTGTCCATCATAAAAGTGTCCATCATAAAAGTGCATCTATCCATCATAAAAGTGTATCTATCCATCATAAAAGTGCATCTGTCCATCATAAGTGCATCTGTCCATCATAAAAGTGCATCTATCCATCATAAAAGTGCATCTGTCCATCATAAAAGTGCATCTATCCATCATAAAAGTGCATCTGTCCATCATAAAAGTGCATCTATCCATCATAAAAGTGCATCTATCCATCATAAAAGTGCATCTATCATCATAAAAGTGCATCTATCCATCATAAAAGTGCATCTATCCATCATAAAAGTGCATCTGTCTATCATAAAAGTGCATCTATCCATCATAAAAGTGCATCTATCCATCATAAAAGTGCATCTGTCCATCACAAAAGTGCATCTGTCATCTGTCCATCATAAAAGTGCATCTGTCCATCATAAAAGTGTCCATCATAAAAGTGCATCTATCCATCATAAAAGTGTATCTATCCATCATAAAAGTGCATCTATCCATCATAAAAGTGTATCTATCCATCATAAAAGTGCATCTGTCCATCATAAGTGCATCTGTCCATCATAAAAGTGCATCTATCCATCATAAAAGTGCATCTGTCCATCATAAAAGTGCATCTATCCATCATAAAAGTGCATCTGTCCATCATAAAAGTGTCCATCATAAAAGTGCATCTATCCATCATAAAAGTGCATCTATCCATCATAAAAGTGCATCTATCCATCATAAAAGTGCATCTATCCATCATAAAAGTGCATCTATCCATCATAAAAGTGCATCTGTCTATCATAAAAGTGCATCTATCCATCATAAAAGTGCATCTATCCATCATAAAAGTGCATCTGTCCATCACAAAAGTGCATCTGTCATCTGTCCATCATAAAAGTGCATCTGTCCATCATAAAAGTGTCCATCATAAAAGTGCATCTATCCATCATAAAAGTGTATCTATCCATCATAAAAGTGCATCTATCCATCATAAAAGTGTATCTATCCATCATAAAAGTGCATCTGTCTATCATAAAAGTGCATCTATCCATCATAAAAGTGCATCTGTCCATCATAAAAGTGTCCATCATAAAAGTGCATCTGTCTATCATAAAAGTGTATCTATCCATCATAAAAGTGCATCTGTCTATCATAAAAGTGCATCTGTCCATCATAAAAGTGCATCTGTCCATCATAAAAGTGTCCATCATAAAAGTGCATCTATCCATCATAAAAGTGCATCTATCCATCATAAAAGTGCATCTATCCATCATAAAAGTGCATCTGTCCATCACAAAAGTGCATCTGTCATCTGTCCATCATAAAAGTGCATCTGTCCATCATAAAAGTGTCCATCATAAAAGTGCATCTATCCATCATAAAAGTGTATCTATCCATCATAAAAGTGCATCTGTCCATCATAAAAGTGCATCTGTCCATCATAAAAGTGTCCATCATAAAAGTGTATCTATCCATCATAAAAGTGCATCTGTCCATCATAAAAGTGCATCTGTCCATCATAAAAGTGCATCCATCATAAAAGTGCATCTGTCCATCACAAAAGTGCATCTGTCCATCATAAAAGTGCATCTGTCATCATAAAAGTGCATCTATCCATCATAAAAGTGCATCTGTCCATCATAAAAGTGCATCTGTCCATCATAAAAGTGCATCTATCATCATAAAAGTGCATCTGTCCATCATAAAAGTGTCCATCATAAAAGTGCATCTATCCATCATAAAAGTGTATCTATCCATCATAAAAGTGCATCTGTCCATCATAAGTGCATCTGTCCATCATAAAAGTGCATCTATCCATCATAAAAGTGCATCTGTCCATCATAAAAGTGCATCTATCCATCATAAAAGTGCATCTGTCCATCATAAAAGTGTCCATCATAAAAGTGCATCTATCCATCATAAAAGTGTATCTATCCATCATAAAAGTGCATCTGTCCATCATAAAAGTGCATCTGTCCATCATAAAAGTGTCCATCATAAAAGTGTATCTATCCATCATAAAAGTGCATCTGTCCATCATAAAAGTGCATCTGTCCATCATAAAAGTGCATCTATCTATCATAAAAGTGCATCTATCCATCATAAAAGTGCATCTATCCATCATAAAAGTGCATCTGTCCATCATAAAAGTGCATCTGTCCATCACAAAAGTGCATCTGTCCATCATAAAAGTGCATCTGTCCATCATAAAAGTGCATCTGTCATCATAAAAGTGCATCTATCCATCATAAAAGTGCATCTGTCCATCATAAAAGTGCATCTGTCCATCATAAAAGTGCATCTGTCCATCATAAAAGTGCATCTATCATCATAAAAGTGCATCTGTCCATCATAAAAGTGTCCATCATAAAAGTGCATCTATCCATCATAAAAGTGTATCTATCCATCATAAAAGTGCATCTGTCCATCATAAGTGCATCTGTCCATCATAAAAGTGCATCTATCCATCATAAAAGTGCATCTATCCATCATAAAAGTGCATCTGTCCATCATAAAAGTGTCCATCATAAAAGTGCATCTATCCATCATAAAAGTGTATCTATCCATCATAAAAGTGCATCTATCCATCATAAAAGTGCATCTATCCATCATAAAAGTGTATCTATCCATCATAAAAGTGTATCTATCCATCATAAAAGTACATCTATCCATCATAAAAGTGCATCTATCCATCATAAAAGTGCATCTATCCATCATAAAAGTGCATCTGTCCATCATAAAAGTGCATCTCTCCATCATAAAAGTGCATCTGTCCATCATAAAAGTGCATCTGTCCATCATAAAAGTGCATCTCTCCATCATAAAAGTGCATCTATCCATCACAAAAGTGCATCTGTCCATCATAAAAGTGCATCTGTCATCATAAAAGTGCATCTGTCCATCATAAAAGTGTCCATCATAAAAGTGTATCTATCCATCATAAAAGTGCATCTGTCCATCATAAAAGTGCATCTGTCCATCATAAAAGTGCATCCATCATAAAAGTGCATCTGTCCATCACAAAAGTGCATCTGTCCATCATAAAAGTGCATCTGTCCATCATAAAAGTGCATCTGTCATCATAAAAGTGCATCTATCCATCATAAAAGTGCATCTGTCCATCATAAAAGTGCATCTGTCCATCATAAAAGTGCATCCGTCCATCATAAAAGTGCATCTATCATCATAAAAGTGCATCTGTCCATCATAAAAGTGTCCATCATAAAAGTGCATCTATCCATCATAAAAGTGTATCTATCCATCATAAAAGTGCATCTGTCCATCATAAGTGCATCTGTCCATCATAAAAGTGCATCTATCCATCATAAAAGTGCATCTGTCCATCATAAAAGTGTCCATCATAAAAGTGCATCTATCCATCATAAAAGTGCATCTATCCATCATAAAAGTGCATCTATCCATCATAAAAGTGCATCTATCCATCATAAAAGTGCATCTATCCATCATAAAAGTGCATCTGTCCATCACAAAAGTGCATCTGTCATCTGTCCATCATAAAAGTGCATCTGTCCATCATAAAAGTGTCCATCATAAAAGTGCATCTATCCATCATAAAAGTGTATCTATCCATCATAAAAGTGCATCTGTCTATCATAAAAGTGCATCTATCCATCATAAAAGTGCATCTGTCCATCATAAAAGTGTCCATCATAAAAGTGCATCTATCCATCATAAAAGTGTATCTATCCATCATAAAAGTGCATCTATCCATCATAAAAGTGTATCTATCCATCATAAAAGTGCATCTGTCCATCATAAAAGTGCATCTGTCCATCATAAAAGTGCATCTGTCTATCCTAAAAGTGCATATATCCATCATAAAAGTGCATCTATCCATCATAAAAGTGCATCTGTCCATCACAAAAGTGCATCTGTCCATCATAAAAGTGTCCATCATAAAAGTGCATCTATCCATCATAAAAGTGCATCTATCCATCATAAAAGTGCATCTATCCATCATAAAAGTGTATCTATCCATCATAAAAGTGCATCTGTCCATCACAAAAGTGCATCTGTCCATCATAAAAGTGTCCATCATAAAAGTGCATCTATCCATCATAAAAGTGCATCTGTCCATCATAAAAGTGCATCTGTCCATCATAAAAGTGTCCATCATAAAAGTGCATCTATCCATCATAAAAGTGTATCTATCCATCATAAAAGTGCATCTGTCCATCACAAAAGTGTATCTATCCATCATAAAAGTGCATCTATCCATCATAAAAGTGCATCTATCCATCATAAAAGTGCATCTATCCATCACAAAAGTGCATCTATCCATCATAAAAGTGCATCTATCCATCATAAAAGTGCATCTATCCATCATAAAAGTGCATCTGTCCATCACAAAAGTGCATCTGTCATCTGTCCATCATAAAAGTGCATCTGTCCATCATAAAAGTGCATCTGTCATCATAAAAGTGCATCTGTCCATCATAAAAGTGCATCTATCCATCATAAAAGTGGATCTGTCCATCACAAAAGTGCATCTATTCATCATAAAAGTGCATCTATCCATCATAAAAGTGTATCTATCCATCATAAAAGTGCATCTGTCCATCATAAAAGTGCATCTGTCCATCATAAAAGTGTCCATCATAAAAGTGCATCTATCCATCATAAAAGTGCATCTATCCATCATAAAAGTGCATCTATCCATCATAAAAGTGCATCTGTCCATCACAAAAGTGCATCTGTCATCTGTCCATCATAAAAGTGCATCTGTCCATCATAAAAGTGTCCATCATAAAAGTGCATCTATCCATCATAAAAGTGTATCTATCCATCATAAAAGTGCATCTGTCCATCATAAAAGTGCATCTGTCCATCATAAAAGTGTCCATCATAAAAGTGTATCTATCCATCATAAAAGTGCATCTGTCCATCATAAAAGTGCATCTGTCCATCATAAAAGTGCATCCATCATAAAAGTGCATCTGTCCATCACAAAAGTGCATCTGTCCATCATAAAAGTGCATCTGTCATCATAAAAGTGCATCTGTCCATCATAAAAGTGCATCTGTCCATCATAAAAGTGCATCTGTCCATCATAAAAGTGCATCTGTCCATCATAAAAGTGCATCTATCATCATAAAAGTGCATCTGTCCATCATAAAAGTGTCCATCATAAAAGTGCATCTATCCATCATAAAAGTGTATCTATCCATCATAAAAGTGCATCTGTCCATCATAAGTGCATCTGTCCATCATAAAAGTGCATCTATCCATCATAAAAGTGCATCTGTCCATCATAAAAGTGCATCTATCCATCATAAAAGTGCATCTGTCCATCATAAAAGTGTCCATCATAAAAGTGCATCTATCCATCATAAAAGTGTATCTATCCATCATAAAAGTGCATCTGTCCATCATAAAAGTGCATCTGTCCATCATAAAAGTGCATCTGTCCATCATAAAAGTGTCCATCATAAAAGTGTATCTATCCATCATAAAAGTGCATCTGTCCATCATAAAAGTGCATCTGTCCATCATAAAAGTGCATCTATCTATCATAAAAGTGCATCTATCCATCATAAAAGTGCATCTATCCATCATAAAAGTGCATCTGTCCATCATAAAAGTGCATCTGTCCATCACAAAAGTGCATCTGTCCATCATAAAAGTGCATCTGTCCATCATAAAAGTGCATCTGTCATCATAAAAGTGCATCTATCCATCATAAAAGTGCATCTGTCCATCATAAAAGTGCATCTGTCCATCATAAAAGTGCATCTGTCCATCATAAAAGTGTCCATCATAAAAGTGCATCTATCCATCATAAAAGTGTATCTATCCATCATAAAAGTGCATCTGTCCATCATAAGTGCATCTGTCCATCATAAAAGTGCATCTATCCATCATAAAAGTGCATCTGTCCATCATAAAAGTGCATCTGTCCATCATAAAAGTGTCCATCATAAAAGTGCATCTATCCATCATAAAAGTGTATCTATCCATCATAAAAGTGCATCTATCCATCATAAAAGTGCATCTATCCATCATAAAAGTGTATCTATCCATCATAAAAGTGTATCTATCCATCATAAAAGTACATCTATCCATCATAAAAGTGCATCTATCCATCATAAAAGTGCATCTATCCATCATAAAAGTGCATCTGTCCATCATAAAAGTGCATCTCTCCATCATAAAAGTGCATCTGTCCATCATAAAAGTGCATCTGTCCATCATAAAAGTGCATCTCTCCATCATAAAAGTGCATCTATCCATCACAAAAGTGCATCTGTCCATCATAAAAGTGCATCTGTCCATCATAAAAGTGCATCTGTCCATCATAAAAGTGTCCATCATAAAAGTGTATCTATCCATCATAAAAGTGCATCTGTCCATCATAAAAGTGCATCTGTCCATCATAAAAGTGCATCCATCATAAAAGTGCATCTGTCCATCACAAAAGTGCATCTGTCCATCATAAAAGTGCATCTGTCCATCATAAAAGTGCATCTGTCATCATAAAAGTGCATCTATCCATCATAAAAGTGCATCTGTCCATCATAAAAGTGCATCTGTCCATCATAAAAGTGCATCTATCATCATAAAAGTGCATCTGTCCATCATAAAAGTGTCCATCATAAAAGTGCATCTATCCATCATAAAAGTGCATCTGTCCATCATAAGTGCATCTGTCCATCATAAAAGTGCATCTATCCATCATAAAAGTGCATCTGTCCATCATAAAAGTGCATCTATCCATCATAAAAGTGCATCTGTCCATCATAAAAGTGTCCATCATAAAAGTGCATCTAACCATCATAAAAGTGCATCTATCCATCATAAAAGTGCATCTATCCATCATAAAAGTGCATCTATCCATCATAAAAGTGCATCTGTCTATCATAAAAGTGCATCTATCCATCATAAAAGTGCATCTATCCATCATAAAAGTGCATCTGTCCATCACAAAAGTGCATCTGTCATCTGTCCATCATAAAAGTGCATCTGTCCATCATAAAAGTGTCCATCATAAAAGTGCATCTATCCATCATAAAAGTGTATCTATCCATCATAAAAGTGCATCTATCCATCATAAAAGTGCATCTGTCCATCATAAAAGTGTCCATCATAAAAGTGCATCTATCCATCATAAAAGTGTATCTATCCATCATAAAAGTGCATCTATCCATCATAAAAGTGTATCTATCCATCATAAAAGTGCATCTGTCCATCATAAAAGTGCATCTGTCCATCATAAAAGTGTCCATCATAAAAGTGCATCTATCCATCATAAAAGTGCATCTATCCATCATAAAAGTGCATCTATCCATCATAAAAGTGCATCTGTCCATCACAAAAGTGCATCTGTCCATCATAAAAGTGTCCATCATAAAAGTGCATCTATCCATCATAAAAGTGCATCTGTCCATCATAAAAGTGCATCTGTCCATCATAAAAGTGTCCATCATAAAAGTGCATCTATCCATCATAAAAGTGCATCTATCCATCATAAAAGTGCATCTGTCCATCACAAAAGTGTATCTATCCATCATAAAAGTGCATCTATCCATCATAAAAGTGCATCTATCCATCACAAAAGTGCATCTATCCATCATAAAAGTGCATCTATCCATCATAAAAGTGCATCTATCCATCATAAAAGTGCATCTATCCATCATAAAAGTGCATCTGTCCATCACAAAAGTGCATCTGTCATCTGTCCATCATAAAAGTGCATCTGTCCATCATAAAAGTGCATCTGTCATCATAAAAGTGCATCTGTCCATCATAAAAGTGCATCTATCCATCATAAAAGTGGATCTGTCCATCACAAAAGTGCATCTATTCATCATAAAAGTGCATCTGTCCATCACAAAAGTGGATCTGTCCATCACAAAAGTGCATCTATCCATCATAAAAGTGCATCTGTCCATCATAAAAGTGCATCTGTCCATCATAAAAGTGTCCATCATAAAAGTGCATCTGTCCATCATAAAAGTGCATCTGTCCATCATAAAAGTGTCCATCATAAAAGTGCATCTGTCCATCATAAAAGTGCATCTATCATCATAAAAGTGCATCTATCCATCATAAAAGTGCATCTATCATCATAAAAGTGCATCTGTCCATCATAAAAGTGCATCTATCATCATAAAAGTGCATCTGTTCATCATAAAAGTGCATCTGTCCATCATAAAAGTGCATCTGTCCATCATAAAAGTGTCCATCATAAAAGTGCATCTGTCCATCATAAAAGTGCATCTGTCCATCATAAAAGTGCATCTATCATCATAAAAGTGCATCTGTCCATCATAAAAGTGCATCTGTCCATCATAAAAGTGCATCTGTCCATCATAAAAGTGCATCTGTTCATCATAAAAGTGCATCTATCCATCATAAAAGTGTCCATCATAAAAGTGCATCTGTCCATCATAAAAGTGCATCTGTCCATCATAAAAGTGTCCATCATAAAAGTGCATCTATCCATCATAAAAGTGCATCTGTCCATCATAAAAGTGCATCTGTCCATCATAAAAGTGCATCTGTCCATCATAAAAGTGCATCTGTCCATCATAAAAGTGTCCATCATAAAAGTGCATCTGTCCATCATAAAAGTGCATCTGTCCATCATAAAAGTGCATCTATCATCATAAAAGTGCATCTGTCCATCATAAAAGTGCATCTGTCCATCATAAAAGTGCATCTGTCCATCATAAAAGTGTCCATCATAAAAGTGCATCTGTCCATCATAAAAGTGCATCTGTCCATCATAAAAGTGTCCATCATAAAAGTGCATCTATCCATCATAAAAGTGCATCTGTCCATCATAAAAGTGCATCTGTCCATCATAAAAGTGCATCTGTCCATCATAAAAGTGCATCTGTCCATCATAAAAGTGTCCATCATAAAAGTGCATCTGTCCATCATAAAAGTGCATCTGTCCATCATAAAAGTGCATCTATCATCATAAAAGTGCATCTGTCCATCATAAAAGTGCATCTGTCCATCATAAAAGTGCATCTGTCCATCATAAAAGTGTCCATCATAAAAGTGCATCTGTCCATCATAAAAGTGCATCTGTCCATCATAAAAGTGTCCATCATAAAAGTGCATCTATCCATCATAAAAGTGCATCTGTCCATCATAAAAGTGCATCTGTCCATCATAAAAGTGCATCTGTCCATCATAAAAGTGCATCTGTCCATCATAAAAGTGTCCATCATAAAAGTGCATCTGTCCATCATAAAAGTGCATCTGTCCATCATAAAAGTGCATCTGTCCATCATAAAAGTGTCCATCATAAAAGTGCATCTGTCCATCATAAAAGTGCATCTGTCCATCATAAAAGTGTCCATCATAAAAGTGCATCTGTCCATCATAAAAGTGCATCTGTCCATCATAAAAGTGTCCATCATAAAAGTGCATCTATCCATCATAAAAGTGCTGATATTTACACATGTGAGCGTGTATGTTCTGAATGAGTGTGTGTGTATGTTCTGAACGAGTGTGTGTGTGTGTGTGTGTGTGTGTGTGTGTGTATGTTCTGAATGAGTGTGTGTGTATGTTCAGAACGAGTGTGTGTGTGTATGTTCTGAATGGGTGTTTGTGTGTGTGTGTGTGTGTGTGTGTGTGTGTGTGTATGTTCTGAATGAGTGTGTGCGTGTTGTGTGTCAGAACATTCTGCTCTTCTGCTCCTGAACTCCTGCATGTTCACACACGTCTGAAACGTCACAGCAGCTCATAGAGGTGATTTACTCAGTGTTTCTCTAATCGAGTTTATTTTCACCGGGTTTGGTTTAGCTGGGGATGAAATAGATAATTCAGAATCACCAGTTTTCCTGTTCGTCTGGATCTAATCTGATTAAAGTCGCCGTTCACCCTGGAATTTCCAGCCACTCACACTCACATGCTCCGAGCGCCACCATAATATTCATGAGTTCATAACATCTGAACTCATAATCACACCATGCTAATTACAGTAAGACTCGTTTCTCACCAGTATGAGAAACACGATAACACATGTGGATCGATCAGACTCTGAATTCTGATTGGACAGGTTAGTGTTCAGGGTGGTTCTTAACATGTTGCTATGTGGTTGCCAGGGTGTTCTGGGTGATTGACAGGACGTTGCCAAGGTATTGTGGGTGGTTGTAAGGATGTTTTGGGTGGCTTCCAAGGCATTTCTAGGGTTGCTAGAGTATTACGGATGGTTCCATGGGTGTTCTGGGTAATTGACAGGGTGTTGCTAAGGTATTTTAGGTGGTTGCTAGGGTGGTCTTGTAGTTGCAGGGATGTTACTAGGCTGTTCTGGGTGGTTGCCAGTGTGTTGCGAGAGTGTTGTGATTGGTTGCTTGGATGTCTTGTAGTTACCAAGGTGTTTGCTAGGGCATTGCTGGGGTATTATGGTTGCTAGAGTGTTTAGGGTGGTTGCCAGGGTGTTCTATGCGGTTTCTAAAGTGTTCTAGGTCGTTGCCAGGGTGTTTCTAGGGTATTATGAGTGGTTGCCAGGGGGTTGTGTGTGGTTGCTAGGGTGTTCTATGTGAGATGTTCTGGGTGGTTGGCAGGGTGTTTCTCTGGTATTATGTGTGGTTGCTAAGGTGTTCTGGGTGGTTGGCAGGGTGTTTCTAGGGTATATTGAGTGGTTGCTAAGGTGTGCTTTGTGGTTACTAAGGTGTTCTGGGTGGTTGCCAGGGCGTTTCTTTGATATTATGGATAAGTGCTATGGTATTATAGGTGGTTGCTAGGGTATTATGGGATGTTACCTCTCCTTCAGTAATATTGTTGTTCAGCTAAGAACAGAATAGAATAGAATTGAGCTGAATATGTGACCCAGTAGTCTCAATAAACTAAAGTGTTCTGGGTGGTTGCCAGGGGGTTGTGAGCAGTTGCTAGGGTGTTCTCTCTGGTTACTAAAGTGTTTTGGGTGGTTGCCGCCAAGACGTTTGTTTCTAGGGTATGAATGGTTGCTAAGGGGTTCTGGGTGGTTGGCAGGGTGTTTCCAGGGTACTATAAGTTGTTGCTAAGGTGTTCTATATGGTTCCCAAGGTGGGTAGTAGCCAGGATTTTTAGGCTATTATGGATCGTTTTATTAGGATATTAAATGTGGTTTCTAGGGTATTATGGGATGTTACCTTTCCTTCTTTAATATTGCTGCTCAACTAAGAAATGACTAGACTTCACCAGAATAGAATAGATTAGAAATGAATAGAATAGACTAGAGTAGAATAGAATGGAATAGTAAAGAGTAGAATAGAACATAATAGAATAGAACAGAATACAACAGAGTAAAATAGTATAGGGTTGATTAGATCAGACTAGAGTAGAATATAATAGATTAGACTAAAGTAGAGTAGAATAGACTAGAGAAGAATAGAATAGAGTAGAATGGAATTGAGACTAGAGTCGAATATAATATAAAAGATTAGACTAGAGTAGAATATAATATAATAGATTAGACTAGAGTAGAATAGACTACAGTAAAATAGACTAGACTAGAGTAGACTAGACTTGAATAGAGTAGAATAGAATAGACTAGAATAGAATTGAGCTGAATCTGACCCGCTGGTCTCACTGACTCCCACTGATAGAGCAGTGATGGTGTGGTGTGGTTCCTCATGTCTGGGTGGGCGGGTCAGTCTGGATCTGCTGTGTAAAGAAGGATAATAGAGTTCAGTCTCTTACTCACTCACAGCGCAGAGCAAACACTCACTCACACTGATCAGCACATGCTTCATGAGCTCTGGACATCATGGAGACCGTGAGAGCTCAGGATCAGAGAGCTGTGGATCCAGAAGCCCAGGCGTGGTCTGCTGAAGGTCTGTCTGCTGGGCTCAGGGTTAGCACTGCTGGATCTGATGCTTCAGACGAGCCCAAACTCTCTTAAATCACACTCAGAAGCTCTGATGACCGGAGACATGCCTCCTGAAGACCTGCATGAGGAGACCAGGTCTGAGCTGGTCTGGCCTGGTCTGATCTGAGCTGGTCTGGTTTGAGCTGGTGTGGTCTGATCTGGTCTGATCTGAGCTGGTCTGGTCTGAGCTGGTCTAGTCTGAGCTGGTCTGAGGTGATCTGAGTTGAGCTGGTCTGGTCTGGTCTGGTCTGGTCTGATCTGGTCTGAGCTGGTCTGGGCTGGTCTGGTCTGAGCTGGTCTGAGGTGATCTGAGCTGGTCTGGTCTGGTATGATCTCATCTGAGCTGGTCTGGTCTGAGCTGGTCTGAGGTGATCTGAGCTGGTCTGGTCTGATCTGAGCTGGTCTGGTCTGAGCTGGTCTGAGGTGATCTGAGCTGAGCTGGTCTGATCTGGTCTGAGCTGGTCTGGTCTTGTCTGAGCTGGTCTGGTCTGGTCTGGTCTGGTCTGAGCTGGTCTGGGGTGATCTGAGCTGATCTGAGCTGGTCTGGTCTGGTCTGGTCTGAGCTGGTCTGGGGTGATCTGAGCTGATCTGAGCTGAGCTGGTCTGAGGTGATCTGAGCTGGTCTGGTCTGGTATGATCTCATCTGAGCTGGTCTGGTCTGAGCTGGTCTGAGGTGATCTGAGCTGGTCTGGTCTGGTCTGATCTGAGCTGGTCTGGTCTGAGCTGGTCTGAGGTGATCTGAGCTGAGCTGGTCTGATCTGGTCTGAGCTGGTCTGGTCTTGTCTGAGCTGGTCTGGTCTGGTCTGGTCTGAGCTGGTCTGGGGTGATCTGAGCTGATCTGAGCTGGTCTGGTCTGATCTGAGCTGAGCTGGTCTGAGGTGGTCTGGTCTGGTCTGAGCTGAGCTGGTCTGGATCCTCTGTTTCTGCATGTTTACAGCGTCTGTGATTACACAACATACATGTGGACTTAAACGCAGCTGGAATGCTTGTTTAGAGACGCAAAATGACTTGCATTGTTTTATAACTGAATAAAGTCTATTTTCATATTCAAGTGTTTATGATGTTTTATTGACTTAAAGCTTGTGTTGAAACCCAGGAGTGATTTTGAACAGCACATTTATCACAGATTTAATTTGCAAGCCAATGCGTCCTAAGACAAAGTTTATTAAATTGACATAGTGTCTGCTTTGCTGTGAAGTGAACTGCAATCATTGGAATAAATCCGGGTTTAAGGAAAAAATATATTTCAAAGCGTTTGAGTTCTCTCTGAGAAACGCAAAGCACTGAAATACTTATTTTCCTCACATCTAATTTTCCCCATATCAAGATGAGTCTTACAGTGTAAGACTGGCGCTAGCGCGACACCTAGAGGAGAAAGATGCGAGTATTTATAAATACATTTGATATTTTTTTGTTTCGTTATTTTTATCATCAGCATAATTACATATAGTAATTTATACATGATATTTATATTATAATTATTATTTATAACAATAATTTATATCATAGTATTATTATAATTGTATTCAATGATAGACAACGACTCTTATTTTGAAGTTCGTTTCATTAAATCAGCTTTTATTTTGAAGTGTGTTCGGCGCTGGAAGCGGAAGTGCTGCACACGCGCGTGTCTTTTTCATTCATTGCGGGAGTTTGCATGTGTTGTTAAGTGTGATATTGATATTGATAATAACTCGAGGTCATAATGATTAAGGATAACTGCTGGAATATCCCTGTAAACGCCCCGGCGTGTATGGAGAGACACCTGGACGCGGTGGATTACAGGAAAGGTCAGAGTAAAACTATCATCTCTTCTATATCATCTCTGAAATAAACTCACGTGCATCAGATGCATTAAATATAGGAATTATAATATATATGT
>NC_137134.1:38195074-38255074 GCF_949319135.1 Squalius cephalus | reverse complement strand
ATTGGTCGAGCGCTTCGAGTGTGTTTGGGAAATGTCCCGCCCCTTTTCATAACCGCCAGTTTATCACACTACTAACTAACTCAACCAGGCCCCGCCCCTTTATTCTGCGCATGAATTATTTAAATGAGGAATATTGTGACGTGTTCGTTCCCGGGAGAAACTCGCGACTACAATGGAGGCGTTTCATAGAGAATAACTCCCACTGGAGGGACGTTTTCATGCTCAAACAGCAACATTACACACTAAAGATGAACATGGAGAAGACATGAACCTCAAGTAACTGCCTTTGGCTTGCTCAGTTGGGGATATTTGGGGATATTTAATTTAATTAATCAATCAACGATACTATTGATCAGCATTACCAAACGTGGACGTTCCACTAGAAACAAACATTGATGTATTGTTTTAATTTAATACTGTGAAGCTGCTTTGATACAACCTATGTTGTGAAAAGCGCTATATAAATAAACTTGACTTGACTTGACTGCCTTTTGTTTCCACTTTGACCAGTGATTTCTCAATATTACAAAAGATTTGTGGCCATCAGCTGGATTGAGTACAGCCTGTAAGTGTGTGTGTTAAGCATAAAAAACCACATAAATGTAATTGAAACAGCTGTTGAATGTTGCTCTAGTATCAGAGAGAATATTTTAGGAGTCTATTTGACTTCCAGGTGAAAACACATCAAATAAACATCTCAGCTATGTGCATGTGCTATCAGGGAGGAGTGAACTATGACGACTGAATCATTGTTCATGTTATTCCAAAGAAATGTGTTGCGTAATCTTTCTGTGCGTAATCTTTCTGTACATAATCCGACAGAGATGTCCCATGGAAGCCTGTTTCCGGCTCAGAGTGAAAAAGGTAACCGACACTTTATTTCTTGTCAGTGCAACTTAATTTCTCCCAATTGTGACTTTAATCCTCACATTGTGAGTTTATTATCTAAACCTTTATCTTTTATTACACTGCAGTGGAGACAGGCATCAATATCCCTCTTAGTTTTCAAACACCGGTCTCATTGAGACACCAATCCTGACATATTTCCCTCTGGCCATGAAACCCCAAAACACATTGAGATGTGAACAGATATGTACAGGCTGCACATCACTAAAAGCACTCATAAATTATATAAATAAGTGGAAATTGGTTATTTTTGCGGGGGTTTTTTTTCTGCAATTTTGAGTTCTTCCGGGTTGAAAAGCAAATTCGAGGCAACGTCAGGGAATGTGAGGTAGAAGCATGCTTTCGGAGCGTGTGATTGGCTGCGGGTACGATTCTACATCAGCTGACCCTAGAGCTAATCTCTGCATTTATTCATGAGAAAGAGCTCGTTCAGTCCAATCACTGCGCTGTATTACGCATGAGACTATTCTGATCTACAGAAGACAATGACGCAAACCGACAATTTAAAGAACAGACAATAAAATGCCATTATTCTTTCAGTTAAACTGACCCGTCATTTGTTCAGAGACTGTTGAGCTCGTAAATGTAACGAAAATGTTATTATTAGACCTTTTAAATGTTCTTCCGAGTTTCTCCCTCATTTTTGCAGTTTGTTAAATAGGGTTCGATTTTTAACCATCAACTCAACAAAATTTTTTTTTCTGAATATTTTAATATTCATGTGTCTGTATAATCATGTGTGTAGCAGTGTGTGTTTTATTGGTTGTTGTCTCCGCTCTTTCCACCCTCTACACTCCCACTTTTCCACAGCTTTACACGCCCATCTTTTGAGACTTTTTCCAACTCTGAGGTGTGAACGACCAGGCTAAAACGGGGGTTTCATGACACTTTAAGGTCATGTTTCACTTGAAAAATATGTAATTACAGAAGTATAATGGGTTGCAACTTTGACTTTAGCTTGTTCAGTTTACCTGTTCTGGGATTTAGCTGAAGTAGCTAGAGCTTTTTTGGCGGCTTTGCTTTCCAGCTCCTTCAGGTCCAGTCCACGAGATTGCACTGGCAGGGTTGAACTTCGGGTTTTCGTAGGATAGGACGTGGCCTCGTCATCAGACAGCGGAGAGTTCCACTCATCTCCGTTAGACTCCACCTCCTTGGCAGCTGAGAACTTGGGGTCCATCTCCAGCATCTTCTTCTGCAAGATACTGAGAAGTGTTGCCTGGCTAGCGGCGACGGATGGAGGTCCCTGTGCAGGGGGTTGCGTGGCTTTAGTTTGAACTGGCTTGGATTGGAACTGGAAGTTTGGTGGAGGGCCTGGGGCTTTAGGAAGGTAAGTGTGAGGTTTAGGTTTGGGGGAAACTGGGGGGCCATTGGTTACAGGAGGAGGTGTAGCAGGTGGGGAGGGTTTGGCAGGTGGAGCAGGAGGAGCAGAGTGACTTGGTAAGATGCCATTGGGGATTTGAGTAGGTAAGAAGGGTTTAGAGGGTGTAGGAGGAGTTTTCACAGGGGCAGCAGGAGCGGGGTGACTTGGCGGGGGGCAGTTAAAGATCGGAGTAGGAGTAGAAGGTAAGGTTTTAGAAGGTTGAGAGGCAGTTTTCACAGGGGCAGCAGGAGCGGGGTGACTTGGCGGGGGGCAGTTAAAGATCGGAGTAGGAGTAGAAGGTAAGGTTTTAGAAGGTTGAGAGGCAGTTTTCACAGGGGCAGTAGGAGCGGGGTGACTTGGCGGGGGGCAGTTAAAGATCGGAGTAGGAGTAGAAGGTAAGGTTTTAGAAGGTTGAGAGGCCATTTTCACAGGGGCAGTAGGAGCGGGGTGACTTGGCGGGGGGAAGTTAAAGATCGGAGTAGGAGTAGAAGGTAAGGTTTTAGAAGGTTGAGAGACAGTTTTCATAGGTGCAGCAGGAGCGGGGTGACTAGGCGGGGGGCAGTTAATGATCGGAGTAGGAGTAGAAGGTAAGGTTTTAGAAGGTTGAGAGGCAGTTTTCACAGGGGCAGCAGGAGCGGGATGACTAGGCGGGGGGCAGTTAATGATCGGAGTAGGAGTAGAAGGTAAGGTTTTAGAAGGTTGAGAGAGAGTTTTCACAGGGGCAGCAGGAGCGGGTAGACTTGGCGGGGGAACCGAAGGTTCATCCTCAGTGTCGGAGTTGGCAAATTCTGGAGGTGGCGGAATGAAGGTCAAGTTTTCTCCGCTTTCCACATCTCTAACAAGAACACCCAGACCACCAACGGAGCTGTTCATTGGGCTGCTTTCTTGTGGAGTTGAGCTTAGCTCCAGCTTTGAGTGGGACACTTTTGTACCCTCTGCTTTGGTGAGTGGTTGCACGTTCATGGTGGACTTTAATTGTGCATTGGGACTGTCTGGTGTTGGGTCTCGAGGAGTGACAGTGAAGGAGTTTGGTTTTTCAACACTAGGTTGGATCACAGAATTGCTTGGCTCTGTGGAGTTGCTGTTCTGTTGGGATAGAGCTGCTCTCTGCTTATCTCTTTCCTTTGCAGCCAATAGCAGGGCGAACGGCGAGGTGGATGTCTCTTTCTTCACTGTGCCATCTACTCCCTGTGTGTTGAGCTGGCGGTAGTTGATGAGCGGGCTGTTCTTGCGAGACCTGCCAGGGGACTCCATCACCTGCATAACATCAGGTATTTTCTTCTCTATTTTGGGAGAGACTTTGATGGGTGTTGGAACCTCAGTGGGGATGCTTTGTACCATGACAGGCTCAGGATTGATTTTGACCTCGACCTTGGCTGGTTGGCTTGCCATATCTGGCTGGTCATTCTGTAGCAGAGCGGCAGAGCTGTTCCGACGGGCTGGTTTAGTTGGCGGCACCACCGATTGGACTGGTTGGAGGGATCCACCATTTTTCCCGCTATTCCCATTGACAACACCAACCGAGTTTCCAGAAGAATCTTCCAGCAGTAAAATGGACTGGACCTTTTCCTTGTCCGACTGTCCGCCAAGTAATGCGCTCTTCTCTACGTTGTAGAGTTTGGCTGTGTTCTGGGGGTTGAAGCTAGATGGTCTTGGGTTAGAAGCAACAGGTGGCACTGGCGTTTCAGACTGGATATCCAGAATAGGTATGGAAGACATTCGGACGGGTTTTAGAGGCGCCGCTTTCGGAGATTTAGCAAGAACAGGTGACGCTTTCCCACCAGGGGGTGGCGGTGGGGTGAATTTAGGGCATTCTGGGATATCTTGGAACTCCAGGCTGGAGAGGGAACCTCTGAAGCTGGATGTTTCAGATGGAGGTTTTGGAGGAGCCATTGGAGGAGGTTTGAGGGAGGCCATGTCCAAATCTAAAGAGTACTCAGACCTGGTAATTGATGGAGGTTTTGGGGACGCCATTGGAGGGGGCTGCAGCCTTGCATGTTTTACAGAAGGGTCGATTTCTTTAAAGAACTGTGGTGGGGGAGGGATGAAAGATGGAGGAGGCGGGGCTGAAGAGGGTGGAGGGGGTGGAGGGGCGGCGCTGGGTGGAGGAGGTATCAGTATTTCTCCCTCGATTATGTCGGGAACAGAAAGCATTCTTCCTTTCGGGAGATTTGTGGTACTTCCTACAAAAAGACAAGTTCATTAGTTCATTCAAACACCTCAAGAATGTTGTGGAAATTCACTGATACACTGTTATCCAAGAAGTCATCTATTCCTGATCATCATGTTTGTTGAGTTCTGTGTAGTGATCTCACCTGTACCGTTTATCTTGGGTTCATAGAAGGGTGGAAGAACCGGTACCTTGGGAGTTGGAACTGCAAAGCCTTGCACACTCTCAGAGGACTGGGATTTAAAGAAACAGAACAGTTAGAAGGTAAGGGAGTCTACAGCAGTAACACACCTTTCATTGTAGGAGCCACTGAGTCACAGTTTGAACATCTAGGTACTAAACCAACCAGTTTCCTATAAACTATTCATAGAGCTAATGATGTTGAAGACATGGATCCTTTCTCTTGATTTGGCTCTTTCTTTCTCATGCATAAACCATCCCGATTTCATACTCGCACTCTGAGTGAGAGAATGCTCCAGATATGTTTCTATAAATCAGGTGACAGATTCTTGGACACTCCTCACCAACACCCCATACAGTGATTTATTGCTATGAAAACATTATGGGAATGTTCTCGGGAACGTTCAGGTTGCTGGACTGAGAGCACTCAATGTGATTTCTGTATAAAATGGAACCTGGTCTGCATCCAAAAAATGTAATTCAGAAATAGCTTGATAATTTTTCTTTATGGACACCTTCATCATTCTCATTCTTGTCCTCTCAGTTCATTGACATGCAAAAAGGGACACACCCCTACAACGTGTGTGTTTGTGTTTCAGGTTTTGCTGTCTTTATGGGAGAATCACAAAAACAAAAAAACCCAGATCAAACCTGCATGAAAGAACTTTAATTCTTAATATTTGAGATTTGTTCAGAAAGTATGAGCCATTATAAAAGTGGAAAAAGCTCCTAATTACTGAAGCTTGTGTGTGTGTGTACGTCTGCCAGATCTCTGCTGAACACAAACACAACGTGTATTCAAAACAGCACCTGCAGGTTTGGAAAACTAGGCCAGCTAAAACCTGCATCGGCTCGAGAAACTGACAGGAGAGAGCGTCGGAACAGCTGAATCATCAGGATCCTGATCTAATACAGTGAGTGAGCTCGAGTCCGAACACGCTCAGATGAACAATTACACGATCTGAGAGTGGTTACTGTGATTTGGTCATCATCACCAGGGTGATACAAACACACAACTGCTGTGTGTGTGTGTTCGCTTTGTTCTGTCGGAGTGAAAGTGTGCTTATATGCTGAAGGGTGTGTTCGTCCTGAAGCTAAAGGTGTGTCTGTGTGTACAAGACGATTTCAGCACATTTCTCTAAATGAAATAGCATTAAATGCAAACATACTGCAAAAAGACGACAGCAGTGATGTACCGAAACACGTTCAGTACTGTGTGGCAGTAAGTGATATATACCCACAGTATATTTGATTACCATTTGCATATACCATAGAATTTGCATGGTGCTTAAAAAACATTTTAAAAAAATGCCACTACCGTTTTACATTTATAAAAGCATCATAATCTCATGATACCATGAAAATCCACAGTATGACTATGGTACTATGTGCAAAAACACTGCATTACAGTGGTAAATGTCCCAAAAAAACATAGTACTATTAATAATGTTGTTTTGCAAGTGACCCCAACACTACACATTTGCTTACAGTTGATAATTTACAGAAGTGTACCATGGTTTTACCCTGTTTTTTGGACATCCATCATAGTTTTACACTGTTTTTGAACACACATAATAATTTTACCCTGTTTTTTGGATATGCACCATGGTTTTACCCTGTTTTTTGTACCTAGTACATTGGAGCCCATGGTATAATTTCAAAAACAATACTATTTTGTAAAAGATCCCAACTCAAAAATTTGCTTTAAAGGAAAAGTACTGTGGTAGTCCTATGGTACAGAGATAATTTACATAGTAAACTATAGTTTATAGATAGTTTATTGGACATGTACCATGGTTTTAGCCAGTTTTTGGACATATGCTCTAGTAAAACATTATTGTATTGTATATGTACCAAGTAGCCCATGGTGTTACCATAGTACATATATATAAAAAAGGTAATACTGTGGTACTTTTGGAGACCCTAAAAACTATTAAATACTATTTTCTGTCTATTCACTGATGCTCAAATAAAATCTGTGTCCCTTAACTGCCAGGATAGAGAATGATCATGTGATCGGCGTGCTTTTGGGCTGTACCGTGAAGTGTTTGACGGTCGGACGCGAGCGCACTTTGGCGGTTCCAGACTCCGGGATAGCAGCCGAGTCATACACCAGCTCCACGTTATCTGAAAAACAAAGACATGTTATTGACCTGGTTAACGTGGTTTAACTTGCAGCCTGCGTGGGACCATGTGACCACCAAAACAGCAGAACAAGTAGTTCATGAGCATGGCAGGTCAAAGTTTTCTTGAAGAGCCAATAATAACTTTTACTCTCATCATTGTTATACATCAAAACAAACACTGGTAAATATCACTTTCCTTTTTGAGGTTCTTACATAAAGTTATTGTGTTCATTTTAGGTCCCAAAAAGTAGTAGTTGTGGGTCAGTCGGCTCAGGATTCGAAGCCGAGACCTTCGTGTTCTTGCAATGCGATCAGTATACAGTCTCTTGAACTATTTTCGGTTATCTGTGTTTGTTCCTTAACGACTTTAAAAGTGATAATGATGCAATTACCAGAGATTCAGCTGTCCTGACTGTCGTCAATCATTACACACAGGAAGTTTGACCTGCATTATGACAGCAGATGTCTCTGTGTTTTTAATGTAGCTGATCTTGTTCTTTGAAACAAATATGTGCCGCGACAAATGAGCCATTTTATATAATCTAATAAAAATGCATGTATTAGTTTGTGCATTAAAATATAAAGGAACTAAGGTGTGTTCCATATATTAGTTGAAAAATAACAAGATAGTAATACTATGGTACTTTGAAATATACCATATAATATACTCTTTGAAAATGAAATTTATAGTTTGGCTAGATATGTGGAAAAGGCGTGGAAACTTAGGCAAAGGAATTTATATCCTGGCCTAAATTGACAGTGTTTTGTTTGTTTATATTGTGAAAATGATGGTAATGTACTCTGTATGATGGTCATCTTCCTATGTTATGTCTGTTTTATATTAATAGTGTCTTTTAAGCCTATTTGGGCTGGGCACGTAAGTGCAAGACACTTTAATAAAAAATTCAATTCAATTCATACCATTGGTACTAAAATTCATGTGCTACTATGCTTTTCACAAGATACTCCATAAACTACCAAATTACAATGGTACTACCATTTTTGTAAGTAAAAACATATTACCATTGTACATATCCAAAACTACTATATAGTACTATGTATAACATGGTAGTACTATGGTAACATGCCCAAATACTGGGTAATACTATGGTATATAACCTATTTTTTTACAGTCTATGTATATAACATGGTAATACTATGGCATATGACCAAAACAGGGTAGAACCATGTATATGAGCAAAAACTTGGTAGTACTAAGGTGTATAACATGGTAGTACTATGGCATATGTCAAAAAAAAAACAGTTTATTCAGTCAGTGTAATCGGACACGTCACAAACTTCCGAAAAAAACCTGAATATTTGAATGTGGTTATTCTGTCAGTGTGTCTACAACTAACTTCGTTTTTTTTAAACACGAACTAACCCAGATCTGTTTAAATTAAATGTTAATCGTGTCTTAAAGAAAGTGTTTTGTGATCGATCGCGCGGAAGCCTGACGTGCACGCGCGTGCGCGCTCTCCTTAACAGGTGCAAGGGTCGCGTGAAGAGCACTTTGAACTGATATCAGATCTATAGCCTAATAAGACTATAAATCTATATGAGTGTGGATATCTCTTACCCATCTCCTTGAACTCCACATTGGTGCCGAATAACGATTGATTCTTCCGGCCCAGGAAATTAAGCGATCCTTTCTTCATGACTGTAATGACTGTGATTTGATCCGCAGTGATTCACATCAGCGTGATTTCATGATTTCATGATTTCAGTGTTTCAGCAGCAGCTGACTGTGAGTTTGAGAATGATCACTGATTCAGAAACACTGAAGAAGAGAAAATGGCCACGCACCTGAATCTGCCCGTGACCACGCCCACTGAGACAGGTAAACACACACACACTCTCACACACACACCTTAAAACTGCTGCTCGAACACACACCCTCAGTATTACTCAATATTATTTTCCATCGTTAAGATGAATGAAACTCAAATATTTGTTGTCATGGAGAATTCTGTCTCTTTCAGCCATCAAATGTTCTGTTTATGATCAGAGCTGTCGAATTGATGTCATACTCAGGTATAATTATGTTTTTTTTTTTAAATATGACACAAAATTGTCATAATTATGAGATATAAAAAGTTGAAATTATGAGATAAATTCGAAATTATCACATACTAAGTCATAATCGAAAAATCGAAATGGACTTTCCATGTCATAGTTGACAAAGTTGAAAATATGACAAATTTGATAATTATTAGTACGAGAAAATCGACATAAAAAGTTGAGAATATAACATAAAATGTCATAATCATGACATAAAAAGTCATATTTATTGTATAATAAGTCGCCATAAGTAGCATATGACTATCATAATTTTGACTTTTTTTGTCATAATTATGACTGTTTATGTTTTCGCAATGTCTCTTTATTGCTTATTTAAATATATGTAAAGCTTGTTATTTAAAGTTTATTCTATTTAAAGTTATGCTATTATCCATGTAAAATATAAAATTCTATGATTTTGTAAATATTTTATAGTTTAAATTATTTTAAAGCATAATTTAGTGTGACGTTATAAAAATTATTATTATGTTAATAATACACATTATGTAAAAAAAAAAAATCAATATATAACAATTATATCATCTATAAAACTATATAAATTATTACATTTTGCCCTTTGGTACTGTATGAATGATATATAATGCATATAAATATTGTTGAAAGGATCTGTAAATGCAGTGATAGGAGTGTTTGTGTTGTGACTGATCAGGTCAGTGTGTGACAGCCGGATCATCGCAGTTAAATAAGGGAATCGGTTCACGAGGGTCAAAGGTCACTTCAGGACATGACCCGAGCGCAAGAGGAAAGAGATGACAGTAGATCTTCTTCTTATGCTGGAAGGACATGTTGCTGGTAAAGAGAGAATCTGAAATGAATGAAGAATACCGTATAGATAAAGGAAACTGAATATCAATATTGACTTGTTTTGTGCCAATTGTGTCGTTCTAATAATAGAGGGATTATAGAGTCTGAGAATAGACAGAAGAGTCCGTTAAAAGCCGCTTAAGTCAGTCAGAATAACTTTACATGCGCTAAACCGCTGAATCAATCCGTGTCCAGTTAAGAGTGATGGGAAGGACTGACAGAGAGCAGGGCGTATCCCATAATTCCCAGTCGGCAACAGAATTCAAACGGGTCGGTCCTGTTCCGTGAGCGGTTGTCGTGGCGATCTCAGTTCCGGGAATGTGGGGAATGTGAGAGTTCCTGTGTTTCCCAGGAGTGTTACATGAGTTTCACTCGAGCTTCGCATGCTTTATGATCCATGAAACCCTTCCCATGATGCATCACGGCTCAGAGGTGATTGACACGCCAGATAATGACAAACATAATCGCTATCTGGATGATGGATGGAAGGATAGATAGATAGATAGACAGAATATATAATAGCTTTATACTTTTTATTTATTTAAATCATGAGATCATGGACACACGGGGACACTCAGGAAACAGAACCACACACACACACACACACACACACACACACACACACACACACACACACACACACACCAGTCACTCTGATATTACTGTGCGTTAATAACCAGGTTTTGAATTGAGCTGTGGCGGGAAACACTGTCAGATCACGAGCCAGTTTGCCGTATTAGTTATCATGTTTACCCACTTCGCTGGGGAAGTTCGTGTAAGACACATCTGTGCAGATTTAGCGCAAAAACTCGTAAGTCATCATGATATATTAAATACAGCGTATTGCTCAGAATCTGCTCATATCTGCTTACTTGAACACACACGTCACTACACAACTAATAACGGCGCTTGTTCATTTGCACTGAAGCAACAGCGAAGATTAAAAAGCATTGGGTGAACAGAAGCACCGGCTCAGCCATCTTGGCCATCCGAGGCGTCCGAGGCGATGGGGGCTGTAGGAGAAGGATGCGCCAGCATGGTGGCGTCCGCTAGGGCTGCCTTAGTGGTAGCCAAAGCCTTGTCTCTGCTCTCAGTCCAGTCCACAGCGTGCTTGGGTTTACCTTTCAAGGCCGCATGAGCCGAGCAGCTCGAGGGATGAAGCCGTGGGAAAAATTCACCATGCCGAGGAACTCCTGCAGGGATTTGACAGTGAGCGGGCGTGGGAACTGTGTGACTGCCTCCACCTTTGATGGGAGAGGGACTGCCCCGTCCTTAGTGACTCTGTGCCCTAGGTCAATGGTGGAGAGACCGAACTGGCACTTGGCGGGGTTGACAATTAATCAATGTTGGTTAAAGGAGAACTCCGGTCAATTTTAACATTGAGCTCATTTTTTTGTACATTTGGAGTGCTGTCAGTACAGAGAACAACGACAAAAATCAGTGTTGCCTACACCGTGTTATCCTCTTTTTAAAATATGCACCCTGTTGACTTCAATGGGGCAAGTTTTAAACCTGCTTTTAGCCTCTTAACATCCTTGATGTGTCATTACAAGTGCCCAGCCATGTGAGTGATTCCTTCGGAGTGAATGCGGGTGAATCTGACTGCAGTAGATGTGAAAGATATGGATAAAAATTATGTTATTTAAGCCAGCGCTCATACCTGTATTTACATCCTGTTTTCGGTCGAAGTCCATAGTAATCGATTGTCGAGTTCACGCGCGTGATCATAGGTACTAAACCAATGCACGTGAACTCGACAATCGATTACTGTGGACTTCGACCGAAAACAGGATGTAAATACAGGTATGTGCGCTGGCTGAATAAATATCATTTTTATTCATTTCTTTCACATCTACTGCAGTCAGATTCACCCGTGTTCACTCTGAAGGAATCACTCACATGACCTGTGCACTTGTAATGACACATCAAGGATGTTAAGAGGCTAAAAGCAGGTTTAGTACTTGCCCCATTGAAGTCAACAGGGTGCAAATTTTAAAACGAGGATAACTCGGTGTAGGCAACGCTGATTTTTGTCGTTGTTCTCTGTATTGACAGCACTCCAAATGTTCAAAAAAATGAGCTCAATGTTAAAATTGACCGGAGTTCTCCTTTAAGCCGCTCAAAAACAGTCCAGAGGTGCGCCAGGTGCTGAGACTTGGACGCGCTCGATACCAGGATGTCATCCAAGTGCACAAAAAGGAAAGGCAGAGTCCATGAGGCGCTGAAAAGATTGGACGGCATATTTAAGGGCGAACGGCATGCGCAGGAACTCAAACGCCGTGATCTCTGCTGTTTTGGGAATGTCCAGTAGGTGTATCCCCGGACGAGGTCCACCTTGGAAAAAATCACCTTGCCAGCCAGGTGTGCTGAAAAGTCCTGTATGTTCGGGACTGGGTATCGGTCAGGTGCCGTTGCCTCATTAAGCCGCCGGTAGTCGCCACACGGACGCCAGCCGCCGCCAGGTTCTGGGACGATGTGGAGGGGTGATGCCCACGGGCTGTCGGATCGGCGGAGTATGCCCAGGCGTTCCATGTTTGCTAACTCAGCCTTTGCGACGGCAAGCTTGGTCGGGTCGAGGCGCCGAGCGCGGGCGCAGACGGGTGGAGCAATAGTGGCGAGACGGCGCTCCACACACCACGCTTCACGCCAGATGCAGAGAAAGTAGACTGAGTGAGGGCTGGGAAACTGGCAAGTGGATGGATGGATAGGATAGATAGATAGAACTGAAGGATAGATAGAATGGATGTATAAATAGATAGATAGAACGGATGGATAGACGAATGGTTGGACGGATGGAAATATATCATAGATAGATTGATAAATGCATAGATAGATAGATAGATAGACAGAGATAGATAGATTCAGCTGTGTGCAGCTGACCATTTGAGATAATTCAGGAGAGTGACGTCAGCGGTGATCCCGGGCCCCTCGCGCGGGGATTGGTCGAGACTCAGTCACCCTGTCCCGCGCGCTGAGCTCGTCTCTCAGTCAGTGTGTGTTGTGTGTGTGTGTGTGAGGGGAACCCAGGACCGAACGCGCTATCTCTCCCGGTCCTCCTCCGGTACAGCGGCATCATGGGGAACGCGCCCGGTTCGTCTCTGGAGGATCTGAACGCGTGCGAGTCGCACCAGTGGTACCGGAAGTTCATGACCGAGTGTCCGTCCGGTCAGCTCACGTTCTACGAGTTCAAGAAGTTCTTCGGGCTGAAGAATCTGTCAGAGTCCTCAAACCAGTACGTCACGACCATGTTCAAGACCTTCGACGCGAACAATGTAAGAAACGCATTTATTATTTACTGTTTTTTTTTTGCTGTGTTTTTTTCAATGTTGGACATATATATTAGAAAAGATTCTTTCTAATATATTCAATTATTATATATTTTTTTTAGCAATTATAATTTTAGCTCAGAATATCCACCCTGTTAAATATGTTGTGAAATGTTTAAAGTTCTTTTGCAATGTTTTACATTATTGTTTCCCATCTAAATCCAGTTCAAACTAAAGTAATGATGTAACTGGTTATGTGAGCGATATAGGATGTTATTATTTTGTTCACTTTATCACTGTTAAGCTGTTTTTTTTTTTTACCATAATTTCATAAAGTCAGCAAAATACATAAAAATAATTAAGTGAAAATTAAAATTTACTGGAGTATTAATATCGCATTACTTTAAAAAGTAAACAAAAACACCTTTTAGGCATTTGTATCTGAAAACAGTAACAGTAAAATAATGCTTTTATGAGAAAATAGGTAGAATTCTTGCACAATATTAATATTTTCTGATATTTTATTAACTGATATGCTTTTAAAGGTACACAGAGCCAATAAACTACAACCATAAGTATTTGAAATGGTTGTTCATTTGTCTCTATAACAGGGTGGACATTTGTGATCCTCCATTTCACTTATTTTGCTTAATAAATGGTGAAATTTATTTACCTGAGCTTGACCAAACAAAATGAGTTTGATTTTCTACATGATTTTATGATGGCAAAAAGACACCGAATACCAGGAACGACCCAATTATTATTAATAATAATAATATTTGGTTATTCAGATATTTAAAACGTTATTGATGTTTCATTGTAAGTTACGTAGTTTTGTTTTCAGGAAAGTAATGAATTGTTTAATATTTATAGCAGGAGTTTCAGGTAATTGTAAGTGTAAAGTCAGTATAAGTGCTGATATAACGAGGGTTAAATGAGGTGCGTTTCCTCACGTCCCTTCAGCTGAGGATTGTGGGTAATGAGATATATATGTTAATACGGTAAAGTCAGATAAACAGCAGCACTGCACAGGTCAGAGATCCTCACTGAATCCCATCAGAGCCGCTAATCTGGTTAACTGAGGGGTTTGTGTCCTCAGAACCAGGCTTTATTTCTGAACACGGCTTTCATTTGTCACCAGAAAAAAAAATTTTGATATTCAAAATAGTTCATTCTATGTTTAAATGCACTGTATGAACATAAAATGATAGAATTATAATTTATAAATTAATAGAAATGAAAAAATCATATGTTGGTATATTAATAAACATTACTAGCAAGTTCGAGAAGGGGCGGGGTTTAGTTCGAGAAGGGGCGGGGTTTAGTCCGAGAAGGGGCGGGACATCAACAGATTCTATGTTTTAATAATCGTTCTATTTCCACGAGAAAAGTGAAGTCCACACTATGAATATAATGACGACGACACTGATGAACGATAACATCGAACGAGAACGAAACATTGACAGCCAATCAGAATCCATCCTGCTTTAAAGTGACAGACGGCAAAACTGTTGTGTGTTTATAATAAATAGAGCGCTTGTGTGGAGGTAAATATAGTTATCGTTCTAGTTGGTGTGAACGTAATCATGTTTAACAACATTGAACTCAAAGCTTTCTAATCTCTGCTGCTCTATTTCTGTGAGCTGGATCTGTGTGGATCAGCTTCATGGAGACTAAAATAAACAAACTAAAATAAACTAATAATATTATGCAATATCAGCTGAGCACATGCCACTATATTGCCAAAAGTATTGGGTCACCCCTCCAAATCATTGATTCAGGTGTTCCAATCACTCCCACAGTTGCATAAAATCAAGCACAACGGATAGATAGATAGATAGAGAACTATCTAACTACCCAAAACTTTTGCCAATATAGTGTATAAACAGATGCATATGTGGTCCAGTATAATAGTTTGATGTGTGTGTGTGTGTGTGTGTGTGTGTGTCAGGACGGCTGTATAGACTTCATGGAGTACGTGGCTGCTCTGAGTCTGGTCCTGAAGGGAGGCGTTCAGCAGAAGTTACGCTGGTACTTCAAACTCTACGACATGGACGGCAGCGGATGCATCGAGCGCGACGAGCTGCTGCTGATCTTCAAGGTTTGAGGACGTGATTCTCTTCAGCGCCTCCTGCTGGAGGAACCAGATTAAACCAGTGACACCCTCCTGAACATCATCTGATGATGACTCGGAGTCTGTGTAATGCTGCATTCACACCAAACGCGTCTACCACGTCTAGTTGGACGCTTGAACATTTTGAATCCATTCGCGCGTCCAGAGCGAGATTGACGCGCGTAAAAAGCAAAAGTTTGAAGCGAAATTGACCCTCACCCACATAATCTGCCAGCCTCCAAAAGTAATTAACCTGTCCTGTGATTTTTTTTTTTCTCACACAACACTGTCCAGACACGAACTATGTTCTTATCCACTAAAGTATGTTGGTTTTCTTTACATTAGAATAATAATGTTTCGTATAATCTAGATTTAGATATGGAATAAATAGCAATCAATACAATGTCTCATATATTGAAATCAAGTTTTTATGTGATAAAAGATTTGCTTTGTTGTGCCACACCAGGCATTAGTCAAATTACAAAAATAATGTATTGAGGCCAAACATATAAAATAACTTTATAAACTGAAAAGCGGGACTGCCCCCTTTTATCCCATCACTTCACCACGTGACAGCAGCAAGCAGGCTCCTGATTGGTTAACGCGGCGCGAACTGACGCCAAAGTTCAGATTTTTCAACTCGGGCGTCAGACGCATCAAACGCGTGAATGCACAAAAAGCACCAAATAAAATCGCGGCAGATGCTCAATTCGTGTCATTCGCGCGAACTGGACGCGCAAATTCGTGTCCACTGTGCCGCGATTAACGCCTCATTTCGCGCCGCAGGACCTCCGTAAATGCGTCTTTACATTGACTTAACATGGAAATCACTCGCGCCAGATGCTCTATTCGCGTTTGGTGTGAACGCAGCATAAGAGGATCCTCAAGACTCACTGAACTCACTTTCATCTGCTGTTGTTTCTCCTCTTCAGGCCATTCGAGCCATTAGTGGAATAGAGCAGGAGGTTTCAGCAGAAGAGTTCACTGACATGGTGTTCGACAAGATTGATCTGAATGGAGATGGTAATCTATCTATCATCTATCTTCTATCTCTCTATCTATCTATCCATCCATCCATCCATCCATCCATCCATCTATCCATCAGTGCTGCTGTGATCAATAGGGTAACCCTAACTCAGAGATTAGGCTCTAAATGAGTTCAGTGATTCAGATCAAATGATTAATATGTGAAAACATAACCAACACCACCTTATCATCTTTTCTCTTTGTTCATCCTGTTATTACAACTCAGTTCCAGCAGCCAAACAAAATCTAATGTTAATAATTTAACGATCAAGAGCCCAACTAAAGCAAACACTGATCATCATAATGGTGACTTTAAAATGTAGATTTTTCTCCTTTGGTGATTCAGCTTGTTAACATCAGGTGTCTTCAACAACGCTCAATCATCACTCAATTAATCACTTAATTATCTCATTAACATTAACTGGAGTTTTTGCTATGCATCTGTCTTTCTGAGTTAATATGCTAATTAATATGCTAATGCCAGTATAAATCTGTAACTGTGTGTGTTTAGGGGTTCTGTCTCTGGATGAGTTCATGGAGGGAATCCAGGCGGACGAGGAGCTCTTGAAGATGTTGACCCAGTCTTTAGATCTGTCTCATATCGTCAACAAGATCTACAGCGAGATCAACTCTGAGCAGAAGGTCACCTGACCCAGACCAGCCCGAGATCATGATGAAGATGATGATGATGATGACGGTAGCGCTGGCTCTGGTTCTGTGAGCGGCGTCTGGACTCGACTGTTGAGTGAAGAGGTTTAATCCCTCGACACATCAGATATTAACAGGATTAACTGTGTCGGACTGAACTTTAAGAGCCAACAGCTGATTATTCTCCTGTAATCTCACAGAATTACGATACTGAAACTAGAGCAAACCCTTTAAGTGCACTTATATATGTTTCCTCTGCTCGAATCGTTCCTGTGAAATACAACATTTCTTCAGTCCCGTGATGTTTCTCAGGGGAATAACAATTGTTTTTTTTGTTTTTTTGCCATTTTTTTTCCCTGGCTTTTTTATTAGGATAGGACAGTAGCTAGACAGGGAGAGAGGTGTGAAAGAGAGAGCGTGGATGGGATCGGGAAAGGTCCACGAGCCGGGACTCGAACTCGGGACGCCTGAAGCACAGCGGCGCTACATGTCGGTGCACTTGCCCATGAGGCTATCGGTGCCGACCAATAACATTTATTTTTATGTGAAAAAAACCTTTCAGTATTATATTTTGTAGGACACATTTATAATGCTATTACACTTGGATTCACTTTTCAAAATAAAACCTGAAACGTGTTCAATGTATGCAGAATAATAACTATAAACAGCCTCAAAATATGTGACATGACATTTCGTATTGACCAGGGGCGGGTCTAAGGTCATTCGGGGCTTTAACCCAAACTAAAATTGGGTATTTTTATTTAAAGGAATTCATTAATTATAAAAGCGATGTAAGGGAACAAAGAAAAAGAAAGGCTTATTGTATTAGTGAAATAATTTAAAGTATTTGCAAATAATATTTTATTTTTAAGTATGCATACATTCTCTCTACATGAATCAAGGAAGTGATAGCATATTTTCAATTCAAAAAGTCAAAATTTAATTTAAAAAACAAAAAGTTGAGTAATTTGCGTCACCGGATACTGTCGGTAGTTGAACATTTCTATTGTAAAACGGTTGTCAAATATTACATGTTTATCTACTTACATTTTACCAGGCATTCGTTCACAGAGTTCATCAGAGCAGCATCAAGAATATCAAATACATTGCAGTGAATCTCTTATCCGCATCTTAAGTTTATTGCCAATAATAATGACATAATGTCTTCAGCACAGCGACTCGTTTAAATGCCTCTGATTGGCCGATGCGTTCAACAGACATGTCTGTGATTGGCTACAATGCTCAACGCTGCAAAAGCACGTCGTAAGTTCCTTTAATGCAAAGGGAAAAACATAAATAAAACCGTAATATGCACTTTTCATGATTAGGTAATCGCGGCTGCTGTAATCTTATTCACATTTGTTTTTCTGATTAACCGTTTTGCTCTATGAGAAAGACAAGGTAACAAAATATTCGTGGCTTTACTGAAAACATTTAAAAAACAACTTAAGCCCCCTTAGCCCCAACTTAAGCCCCTGTTGTTTAAAGGTGCTATAGAAATAAACTTGACCTTGACCTTGACCTTGACTTTAGCCCAGCCCTAGCGCCACCTCTGGTATTGACAATCAATGCAATTTTGTATTTATGTCCCAAATATTTGTAATAAAATCTTCATATAAAATGCACGTAAAATAACGCTAATAATCAGCGTTATTTTAGAATTATTCATATACTATTAAAGTATTTATTATTATTGTGGATAAGCTTTTATTTTTATATTTTCATGTTCAGTAATTTTATGTGTTTGTCATAATACTAATTCTTAATATTTAAATATTTATATATACCATACTTTTCCATCTATTTTTTTACATTTTATTTCAGCTTTATTTTAATGCTTCATTCCGTCACATCTGTCCACATAGAGAAGGCTAGTCGGCGTTGAGTGTGAGGATGCTGGAGGTGGAGATTTATAGCCTTTTCTCACAGCACTTGATATGATTAAACTGATCAATTTGATGGCGGATCCAGAAAGGTTCAAACGACAATCACCAACCGGAGATTCACCCGTCGTAAAACGCGAAAGACTTCGAACTTCGGAGAAAAAAAGAGACTGTAATCGGCCCATGCGAAAACAAGGATAATATCGGAAGGGCTTTAAATGAAGTCACACAACGCTGATGTTGTTAACATTAACAAGTTGAGAACAAAGTATAATTTGCACGGTTTGACGTGATATGATCGTTAGATTTAATCAGCACGATTTACTGCAATGCTTTTTTCCCCTTAGTTGGTCAGAACAAAAGTGGATGTTACTTGTTTTATCAGTGAAGATTCTTATGTTGGTCATACTTCCCAAAAGTAGGATCTGTGATTGCGAATGCGTATCCACACCGGCGGCGACTGACAGACACACACTCTCCTCAAAACACTGGATTCATCCGCGCTGTGCCGGGCCGACGCACAACCCACGTACAGTTGATAATCCGCGAATAACTGCAATTGCAGATTTCGAACAGAGATGGCGACAGAGAGCAGAAACTACAGACTACAGCTTTAACTCGACTGCTAATATTACATGTAGTGTCAGCACTTTCTTACAGTGAATATAATAAACTTTATTCTATATTGCTCTTTTAAAGCAAGCTTCTCAAGGTGCTTACACAGAAAAAAGTAAACCAACACGATAACAGCAAATAAAAGCTATTTTAAAGTTGTGTGAAATTTTATTCCAATGTAAATCATGTTTTCTATGTATATAGTAAAGTGTAATTTATTCCTGTGATCAAAGCTGAATGTTCAGCATCATTACTCCAGTCTTCAGTGTCACATGATCCTTCAGAAATCACTCTAATATGATGATTTGATGATCAAGAAACATTCATTATTATTATCAGTGTTGTTCATATATTTGTGGAAACTGATGCATGATATTATTCAGGATTCTTTGATGAATAGAAAGATCAAAAGAACAGCATTTAATTTGAAATAGAATCTTTTGTAACATTATGAATGTTTTTACTGTCACTTTTGATCAATTTAATTCATCCTTGCTGAATAAAAGTATTAATTTATTACCCCCCCCCCCCACACACACACACACTTTTGAACAGTAGTGTATAATATTACAAAAGCTTTCTATTTCAGATAAATGCTGTTCTTTTGAACTTTCTATTCATCAACATATTATTAACAACATATTATCAGATATTAACTGTATTTACCGTGTTTTACTGTGGTGATCTCAGCTGGACTGGATTATTTATTCTCCTGAACTCATAGATTAGAGTTAGTGAGGATACAGTAATCAAAACTGATCACTTACACATGCATTAAACATTAAATCACTGTTAAACAACCTGTAAAATGCATTATAGCAAGAGCTCATTTAAAGTGACAAACCAAGAAGTGTGTGTATATATATATATATATATATATATATATATATATATATATATATATAAATCCTTTATTAAGAGTTTTATATCTTATTTTGCACCCTGTTTAAGAAAGTATCATATGTACGTTAGAAACACTAACAATCTTCACTCTCCACTGCAGTCTCAAATTCTATTCATATTTATTTGTATAGCGCTTTTCACTGTAATATCGTTTCAAATGCATGTTTTCTATGCATCACAATGCATCATTACCAGCAATCTGTATTACAGAAATGTACTTAATACAAATCATGCAGTAAGTATTTTTTATTTATTTATAAAGCACATTTAAATTCAATAAAATGGTTTGCTTAAAAGGGAAGGTGTGATTAGAAAGGGAGGTGCATTAATGATATATTTCGGTATATTCTATGACAGAGATCGCATCAGTCACGGAGTATGTATTTTATATTAATGTTAAAATGTTTTTGTTTTTTTAGGATAATTAGATTATGCATGTGCAGTTTTCTACGTTACACAACTTCTCCAGCACGTGGCAGTATTTGACTAAAAACCTTTTTTAGTCTATGCTAAAAACATGAAGGGAATTCTGGTTTTCAAATTGATTTATGGTTCTGATTTCTTGATAGTTTGACGTTTTCATAACATCTTTAATTCTTGTGAATATGCTTTAGACATCTGCTCGTGTTTAAAAAACACTTTTGTGACAAATACATATTACTCAGAACTAAGTTTTATTCTTACTTCACTCAAATAGCCTATACAATCCCTCAGTTTTCCCGCCTTCTGTGTGACCAGCTCAGCTCTCTTTGATTTGAGGTTTTGCTGTTAAAATGGCGTCGAGTTCGGGTGAGAATCCTCAATGTATTCACAACTTCTGAAATATTAGCGGTTTACTTCGTTAAATTCATTCATCGAGCTTTTACATTAATGTTTAAAAGTGGCAGTGAATACCAGGAAGTCTGTATATATGTATATGAATATAACAAGGTTTTATAGCCAATTTGTTTACTTATTTAAATGGTAATTTCCGCGGCATAGCGAAGACGATTCTAGAATGTCTCTGAGAGGTTGTGACGCCATAAGGACTGACGCTGTGATGATGACGTCATAGTAACTGACACTGGACTGCAGAAACACACACTCGCTCAGACTCACTCACACACACTGAAGACATTGAAGCGGAGATCATGGACACACACACGGGCAAACGACAAAAAGACACTCAGGTAACACACACCAGTCACTCTGATAATACTGTGCGTTAATAACCAGGTTTTGAATTGAACTGTGGCGGGAAACACTGTCAAATCACGAGCCAATTTGGCGTATTAGTTATCATGTTTACTCACTTTGCTGGGGAAGTTCGTGTAAAACAAATCTGTGCAGATTTAGCAGATTTTATGATATATTAAATACAGTGTATTGCTCAGAATCTGCTCATATCTGCTCACTTGAACACACAAGTCACTACACAACTAATAACAGCGCTTGTTCCTTTACACTGAAGCAACAGCGAAGATTAAAACACATTTGGTGAACAGAAACAACATCATATTTTTGAGGTTCTTTGTCCTTTATTTATCTGTCCACCTTAAACACATTTATGAGGATGAAAGAGGAACGAGGAAATGCTGGATGACAGGATTGTGTTTGAATAAAAAATGAATGTATGAAATCCAAATGTTATATATGTATATACTTTAATGACAAATAATAGGTAATTTTCATTGGCATTAAAGTGAAATAACTGAACATAAACATACAAGCTTGATAAAAATGATCATTTTAGTAGAAAATTACTTCGAGGCTTTTGCATCTGAACTCTTCATATATATATATATATATATATATATATATATATATATATATATATATATATAAAATAAGATGTTACATAGTTAATCTGGTTTATTTATTTTCTTTTTCTTCTTCTTTTTTTGGCTTGTAGAAGTTCTGAATAGTTGGTAATTTAAAAAAATGTAGTAGCTAAATATGCCGGTGAGTGAAAAAGTTAATCTCAAACCATGTTAATAATCCCTCATGTGTTCAGGCTCTGGTGGAGATGCGGGAGATGCTCCTCATGATCAAATCCCTGGAGCAAGTCGGACCCCGAGCTCCAATCAGCAGTGGGAACCTGAACCCCCAGAGGCCCCTGAACCCCCAGAGGCCCCTGAACCCCCAGAGGCCCCCGAAACCCCTGAACCCCCAAAGCCCCTTGACCCCCCTGAACCCCCAGAGGCCCCTGAACCTCCAGAGACCCCAATGGCCCCTGAACCCCCAGAGGCCCCTGAACCCCCAGAGGCCCCTGAACCCCCTGAGGCCCCTGGACGACCTGAACTCGCAGAACTCGCTGAGGCCCTTCTCCACGGCCCAAAAGCCCGCCTGTGGCTTCAAGTTCTCCTGGGACACGGACCACCGGCACAAACTCAACGACCTGGAGCCCTACAACCCCAGCAAGTGGAGCCCCACTGAGAAACCACAGTAAACTGCACCCGCTCATCACTACACCCAGACAGCACACGCACATCCCCTAGACAATTCCCTTAAAACGCAGCCGCTACAGATGTTCACGATGTACGAGGACAAACACGACTTCAGCGCACGTTTACCGCGGTGAACACTGTAAACAAAACAAATTTTGGCCATACTGTTACCCGGCTTTGGCTTCGCTAACCGCTGACGCCGCCCGGAGAAGACGTGCTGACGAGCCGTGAGGAGAGATCTGCTTGAGGTATGTATAAAACACATATATTTTTAATGCTAATGTGTGAGGTTTGTGTCCCGCACCAGGTCAGGTGGTGCTGAAGACCTTGAGGACGGTTCTCCACACGCTCCTCTGCTGACCCGCCGCTGATGGAGGATCTGCTCTCAGGTACATGTGAAGTCATGTTTTAGCATATAGATGGACCTCTTCTGTCCTGTTCTGAACATTATATCCGTCAAAAGCTTGGAGTAATTCATATTTTGTAATGTTTTTGAAAGTCTGTTCATTGACTTGATCCAAAAATGCAGTAAAACAGTAATATTATGATATTATTTATAAGAACTGTTTTCTATTTTGCAAAGCTGGATTTTCAGTGTCACATGATCCTTCAGAAATCATTCTAATCTGCTGATTCGCTGCTCAATAAACCTCTCTGATTATTATCAGTGTTGAAAACAGTTGTGCAGTGGAAACTGATGAACTATCATACAGAAGTTTAGGGGAAGTGACCATTTTAATGAGCAAAGATAAACAATGACAAACACATTTATCACATTTTCAGAAGATTCACATTTCAAAAACATTCTGTTCATCAAAGAATCCTAAAAAACACTATTTTAACACTGATAATAATAAGAACCATTATCAATAATTGAGCACCAGTAATAATTGCTAATAACCAATCAGAAAAACTGAATATCAGAATATCTTTAAAAACTGATTTTCATAACAGCATTAAACAATATATGTAAAAATATAATTTGTAGGAAACGCCCTCTGCTCTCGTCCTTGGTGGTTCGCTGAAGGTCTCAGGACAGAACAGGTTTGCAGGTTGTGAAGAAATATAGAGCTGAGTATCATCAGCATAACAGTGAAAGCTAATGCCATGCTTCCTAATGATATCTCCTAATGGTAGCATGTACAGAGTGAACAGCAGCGGTCCTAGTACTGAGCCTTGTGGTACACCATACTGAACTTGTGATCGATGAGACATCTCTTCATTTACTGCTACAAACTGATAACGGTCAGATAAGTATGATTTAAACCATGATAATGCAATTCCACTAATGCCAACATAATTTTCGAGTCTATTTAAAAGAATGTTGAGGTCAATGGTGTCAAATGCAGCACTAATAGCGAGATACAACCACGATCAGATGATAAGAGCAAATCATTTGTGACTCTAACGAGAGCTGTCTCAGTACTATGGTACGGTCTAAAATTCGGTTTTGCGTAAATTGTATCACTACCCCCAAGTGATACAATTCTGTATCAAAAATATTAAGGCCAGACAAGTAGTCTAAGGCTTGGTTTGTAGGGAATTACAAACCTGCGCACATATATTCAAATGCGCATACCGATAGACTGAACTCGTAATACGCATGTGCACGCCATCAGCGTTCTCACAGGTTTCGCGTTTAAAGTCTGTGTAGAGTTTACTGTTAAAACGGTGTCGTGTTAGTGGCCCCTAAGTTAATAACTAATGATCGTTACGACCGGAGTGAATCAATCAAATTAACTTTAGCTGGAAAATAACTTTATTCTAGCGCTGCTGTGAAGCCAAAACAATCTCTGTTACTTTAAACTTTTTTTAACAAGCGGTTTAATCATAGCCAGCTTAAAGGTTTTTTGGTACGTATCCTAGAGACAAAGACGAATTAATGATATTAAGAAGAGGATCTATGACCTCTGGAAGTATTTCTTTCAGTAGCTTAGTCGGTATAGGGTCTAACATACATGTTGTAGATTTAGATGATTTAATAAATTCTTCCTCTTCTATAGCAACGAATGAATCAAATTTTTCCTCAGGGAGACTACAATGCACTGCCTGATGCGATACTGTAGTAGACGGTTGCATAGTTATAATTTTGTCCCTGATATTATCAATCTTATAATTGAAGTAGTTCATAAAGTCATTACTGCTGTGTTGCTTGGAAACTTCTGGGCTTGAAGCTTTCTTTTTCATTAGTTTAGCCACTGTTTCAAATAAATACCTAGGGTTTTGTTTATTTTCTTCTAATAGGGTTGAAAAATAAGCAGATCTAGCAGCTTTTAAAGCCTCTCTGTAAGCAATCAAGCTCTCCTTCCATGAAATGCGAAATACCTCTAGTTTTGTTTTCTTCCAGTTGCGCTCCATCTCTCTGGCTGCTCTCTTAAGGGCCCGAGTGTGCTCGTTGTACCACGGCGTTGGACTATTTTCTTTAATCTTCTTTAAGCGCAACGGAGCAACTGTGTCTAAAGTGCTGGAAAAGAGAGAGTTAAAAGTTTCTGTCGCAATATCTAGTTCTTCTAAGCTATCCGGGATGCTGAGATGATGAAACTGATTAGGAAGATTATTAATAAAGCAATCTTTAGTGGCAGAAGTGATAGGTCTAACATATTTATAACACGGAGTCGGCTTTTCAGCCTTGGCTAAATGAAGTTTACGCGAGACTAAATAATGATCTGAGATGTCATCGCTCTGCTGCAGAATTTCAACGGCATCAACATCTATTCCATGTGATAATATTAGATCTAGAGTATGATTACGACGATGAGTAGGTCCTGACACGTGTTGTCTAACTCCAGTAGAGTTCAGAATGTCTTTAAATGCCAATCCCAATGCATCTTTTTCATTATCTACATGTATATTAAAATCACCAACAATTAGTACTTTATCAGCAGCCAGTACTAACTCTGATAGAAAGTCAGCAAATTCTTTGATTAAGTCTGCATGGTGCCCTGGTGGCCTGTATACAGTAGCCAGCACAAATCTCAAACGTGATTTGTCATTTACACTATATATTTTTACATTAAGCACCAACACTTCAAAAGAAGTATATTTAAAACTAGATTTCTTAGTGGTTTTGAAAATATTACTATAAATTACAGCGACACCTCCCCCTTTGCCTTTCAGACGAGGTTCAGACTTGACAGAGCAGCCATCAAGTGTTAGACAGTATTCTAGGTTATTACGTGAGGAAGTTTTTTGTCCAATAACTAGAATCTCTGTTTTTTCAGAATTAAGTAGTTGGAAATTACTAGTCATCCAGTTTTTTTATATCAGCTATGCATTTCGTTAATTTAGTGAATTGGTAGTTTTCGTCGGGGCGTGAAGAAATATACAGCTGAGTATCGTCAGCATAACAGTGAAAGCTAATGCCATGCTTCCTAATGATATCTCCTAATGGTAGCATGTACAGAGTGAACAGCAGCGGTCCTAGTACTGAGCCTTGTGGTACGCCATACTGAACTTGTGATCGATGAGACATCTCTTCATTTACTGCTACAAACTGATAACGGTCAGATAAGTATGATCTAAACCATGCTAATGCAATTCCACTAATGCCAACATAATTTTCGAGTCTATTGGTGTCAAATGGAGCACTAAGATCGAGTAACACTAATAGAGAGATACAATCATGATCGGATGATAAGAGCAGATCATTTGTGACTCTAATGAGAGCTGTTCTCAGTACTATGGTACGGTCTAAATCCTGACTGGAAATCCTCACAGATATCATTTCTTTCTAAAAAGGAACATAGTTGTGAAGATACTGCCTTTTCTAGTATCTTAGACAGAAAAGGTAGATTCGAGATCGGCCTGTAATTGACTAATTCTGTAGGATCAAGTTGTGTTTTTTTAACAAGCGGTTTAATCATAGCCAGCTTGAAGGTTTTTGGTACGTATCCTAGAGACAAAGACGAATTAATGATATTAAGAAGAGGATCTGTGGCCTCTGGAAGCATCTCTTTCAGTAGCTTAGTCGGTATAGGGTCTAACATACATGTTGTCGGTTTAGATGATTTAACGAGTTTAGCGAATTCTTCCTCTTCTATAGCAACGAATGAATCAAATTTTTCCTCAGGGAGACTACAATGCACTGCCTGATGCGATACTGTAGTAGACGGTTGCATAGTTATAATTTTGTCCCTGATATTATCAATCTTATAAGTGAAGAAGTTCATAAAGTCATTACTGCTGTGCTGCTTGGAAACTTCTGGGCTTGAAGCTTTCTTTTTCGTTAGTTTAGCCACTGTTTCAAATAAATACCTAGGGTTTTGTTTATTTTCTTCTAATAGGGTTGAAAAATAAGCAGATCTTGCAGCTTTTAAAGCCTCTCTGTATGCAATCGAGCTCTCTTTCCATGAAATGTGAAATACCTCTAGTTTTGTTTTCTTTAGCTCCATTTTTCTGGCTGCTCTCTTAAGGGCCCGAGTGTGCTCGTTGTACCACGCCGTTGGACTATTTTCTCTAATCTTCTTTAAGCGCAACGGAGCAACTGTGTCTAAAGTGCTGGAAAAGCGAGAGTTAAGAGTTTCTGTCGCAATATCAAGTTCTTCTAAGCTATCCGGGATGCTGAGATGATGAAACTGATTAGGAAGATTATTGATAAAGCAATCTTTAGTAGCAGAAGTGATAGGTCTAACATATTTATAACACGGAGTCGGCTTTTCAGCCTTGGCTAAATGAAGTTTACACAAGACTAAATAATGATCTGAGATGTCATCGCTCTGCTGCAGAATTTCAACGGCATCAACATTGATTCCATGTGATAATATTAGATCTAGAGTATGATTACGACGATGAGTAGGTCCTGACACGTGTTGTCTAACTCCAGTAGAGTTCAGAATGTCTTTAAATGCCAATCCCAATGCGTCTTTTTCGTTATCTACATGTATATTAAAATCACCAACAATTAGTACTTTATCAGCAGCCAGTACTAACTCTGATAGAAAGTCAGCAAATTCTTTGATAAAGTCTACATGGTGCCCTGGTGGCCTGTATACAGTAGCCAGCACAAATCTCAAACGTGATTTGTCATTTACACTATATATTTTTACATTAAGCACCAACACTTCAAAAGAAGTATATTTAAAACTAGATTTCTTAGTGATTTTGAAAATATTACTATCAATTACAGCGACACCTCCCCCTTTGCCTTTCAGACGAGGTTCAGATTTAACAGAGCAGCCATCAAGTGTTAGACAGTATTCTAGATTATTACGTGAGGAAGTTTTTTGTCCAATAATTAGAATCTCTGTTTTTTCAGAATTAAGTAGTTGGAAATTACTAGTCATCCAGTTTTTTTTATATCAGCTATGCATTCCGTTAATTTTGTGAATTGGTAGTTTTCGTCGGGGCGTGAAGAAATATACAGCTGAGTATCGTCAGCATAACAGTGAAAGCTAATGCCATGTTTCCTAATGATATCTCCTAATGGTAGCATGTACAGAGTGAACAGCAGCGGTCCTAGTACTGAGCCTTGTGGTACGCCATACTGAACTTGTGATCGATGAGACATCTCTTCATTTACTGCTACAAACTGATAACGGTCAGATAAGTATGATTTAAACCATGCTAATGCAATTCCACTAATGCCAACATAATTTTCGAGTCTATTTAAAAGAATGTTGTGGTCAATGGTGTCAAATGCAGCACTAAGATCGAGTAACACTAATAGAGAGATACAACCACGATCGGGTGATAAGAGCAAATCATTTGTAACTCTAACGAGAGCAGTCTCAGTACTATGGTACGGTCTAAATCCTGACTGGAAATCCTCACAGATATCATTTCTTTCAAGAAAGGAACACAGTTGTGAGGATACCGCCTTTTCTAGTATCTTAGACAGAAAAGGTAGATTCAAGATCGGCCTGTAATTGACTAATTCTGTAGGATCAAGTTGCGTTTTTTTAACAAGCGGTTTAATCATAGCCAGCTTGAAGGTTTTTGGTACATATCCTAGAGACAAAGATGCATTAATGATATTAAGAAGAGGATCTATGACCTCTGGAAGCATCTCTTTCAGTAGTTTAGTCGGTATAGGGTCTAACATACATGTTGTCGGTTTAGATGATTTAATGAGTTTAGTAAATTCTTCCTCTCCTATAGCAACGAACGAATCAAATTTTTCCTCCGGGAGACTACAATGCACTGCCTGATGCGATACTGTAGTAGACGGTTGCATAGTTATAATTTTGTCCCTGATATTATCAATCTTATAAGTGAAGAAGTTCATAAAGTCATTACTGCTGTGTTGCTTGGAAACTTCTGGGCTTGAAGCTTTCTTTTTCGTTAGTTTAGCCACTGTTTCAAATAAATACCTAGGGTTTTGTTTATTTTCTTCTAATAGGGTTGACAAATAAGCAGATCTAGCAGCTTTTAAAGCCTCTCTGTATGCAATCGAGCTCTCTTTCCATGAAATGCGAAATACCTCTAGTTTTGTTTTCTTCCAGTTGCGCTCCATCTCTCTGGCTGCTCTCTTAAGGGCCGAGTGTGCTCGTTGTACCACGGCGTTGGACTATTTTCTTTAATCTAAAAAGCAACGGAGCAACTGTGTCTAAAGTGCTGGAAAAGCGAGAGTTAAGAGTTTCTGTCGCAATATCTAGTTCTTCTAAGCTATCTGGGATGCTGAGATGATGAAACTGATCAGGGAGATTATTAATAAAGCAATCTTTAGTGGCAGAAGTGATAGGTCTAACATATTTGAAACACGGAGTCGGCTTTTCAGCCTTGGCTAAATTAAGTTTACACAAGACTAGATAATGATCTGAGATGTCATCGCTCTGCTGCAGAATTTCAACAGCATCAACATTGATTCCATGTGATAATATTAGATCTAGAGTATGATTACGACGATGAGTAGGTCCTGACACGTGTTGTCTAACTCCAGTAGAGTTTACAATGTCTTTAAATGCCAATCCCAATGCATCTTTTTCATTATCTACATGTATATTAAAATCACCAACAATTAGTACTTTATCTGCAGCCAGTACTAACTCTGATAGAAAGTCATCAAATTCTTTAATAAAGTCTGCATGGTGCCCTGGTGGCCTGTATACAGTAGCCAGCACAAATCTCAAACGTGATATATATACGTGATATAACACTATATATTTTTACATTAAGCACCAACACTTCAAAAGAAGTATATTTAAAACTAGATTTCTTAGTGATTTTGAAAATATTACTATAAATTACAGCGACACCTCCCCCTTTGCCTTTCAGACGAGGTTCAGATTTAACAGAGCAGCCATCAAGTGTTAGACAGTATTCTAGGTTATTACGTGAGGAAGTTTTTTGTCCAATAATTAGAAACTCTGTTTTTTCAGAATTTAGAAGTAGGAAATTACTAGTCATCCAGTTTTTTATATCAGCTATGCATTCCGTTAATTTTGTGAATTGATAAGTTTCGTTAGGTTTTGAAGAAATATAGAGCTGAGTATCATCAGCATAACAGTGAAAGCTAATGCCATGTTTCCTAATGATATCTCCTAATGGTAGCATGTACAGAGTGAACAGCAGCGGTCCTAGTACTGAGCCTTGTGGTACACCATACTGAACTTGCGATCGATGAGACATCTCTTCATTTACTGCTACAAACTGATAACGGTCAGATAAGTATGATTTAAACCATGCTAATGCAATTCCACTAATGCCAACATAATTTTCGAGTCTATTTAAAAGAATGTTGTGGTCAATGGTGTCAAATGCAGCACTAAGATCGAGTAACACTAATAGAGAGACACAACCACGATCGGGTGATAAGAGCAAATCATTTGTGACTCTAATGAGAGCTGTCTCAGTACTATGGTACGGTCTAAATCCTGACTGGAAATCCTCGCAGATATAATTTCTTTCTAAAAAGGAACACAGTTGTGAAGATACTGCCTTTTCTAGTATCTTTGACAGAAAAGGCAGATTCGAGATCGGCCTGTAATTTACTAATTCTGTAAGTCAGTCAAGTCAAGTCAAGTCATCTTCATTTATATAGCGCTTTTAACAATGTAGATAGTTTCAAAGCAGCTTTACAGAGATAAACGTATAATTTAAGGTAACAGAGATTGTTTTGGCTTTATAGCGGTTCTTTAATAAAGTTATTTTACAGCTAAAGTTAGTTTTGATTGATTCGCTTCCGTCGCAACGATCATTTGTTATTAAATTAGGGGCCGCTAAGACGACACCATTCCCTCTACACAGACTTTAAACGCGAACCTGTGAGAAACGCTGATGGCGTTCACATGGGCATTAAGAATGGGTTCTATAGTTATGTGCGTTTGAATATATGTGCGCAGGTTTGTAATTCCCTACAAACCAAGCCTAAACAAAGTACTGGTGTTTCCTTATAAATTTTGATACAGAATTTTATTTTATTTTGTCACTTCGGGGTAGATACGCGAAACGAATTTCCCGACAACGCTTTATCTGTAGAGTGGTAAAGGGATCCTCCATAAGGAGAAACTAGCTGGCACTTTAACACCCCGCTATGACATCGGGTCCAGGCGAAGGTCCTTCGTCAGATCTGGATACGGCCTGGATCCGGCAGGCTGCAGGAAAACCTCGGGATAAACAAAGACACTAAAATTAGCGTAGATGCCATTCTTCTTATGATGTAACGAGTACATCAGGATTTATGGGAAGTGTTCCCGGTTCCAGCTGACCTAATCTATGCAGCCTAACATTGAATTATAGAAGTCTATAATGTGTTGTGTATGCTAGGACAAAGAGATGTGTTTTTAGTCTAGGTTTTAACTGACAGGGTGTGTCTGCTTGCCGGACAATGTTAGGAAGACTGTTCCAGAGTTTTGGCGCTAAATAGGAGAAGGATCTACCGCCAGCAGTCGATTTTGATATTCTAGGTATTATTAACTGCCCGGAATTTTGAGATTGCAATAGACGCGAAGGACTATAATGCGATGTTTAATAGGCAGCCAGTGCAGTGTTGACAGAACCGGGCTAATATGGTCATACTTCCTGGTTCTGGTAAGAACTCGAGCTGCTGCGTTTTGGACCAGCTGTAGTTTGTTTATTAAGCGTGCAGGGCAACCACCCAGTAGAGCATTACAATAATCTAGTCTTGATGTCATGAACGCATGAACTAATTGTTCTGCATTTTTCATTGAGAGCATATGACGTAATTTAGATATATTTTTAAGATGGAAGAATGTGGTTTTACAGATACTAGACACGTGTATTTCAAATGAAAGAATGGTATCAAAGGTTCCTAACCGACGACGAAGACTTAACAGAGCAGCCATCAAGTGTTAGACAGTATTCTAGGTTTTCTAGGTATTCTAGGTCTATGTTTTTTGTCCAATAATTAGAATCTCTGTTTTTTCAGAATTTAGTAGAAGGAAATTACTAGTCATCCAGCTTTTTATATCAGCTATGCATTCTGTTAATTTAGTGAATTTGTAGTTTTTGTTAGGTTTTGAAGAAATATAGAGCTGCGTATTATCAGCATAACAGTGAAAACTAATGCCATGCTTCCTAATGATATCTCCTAATGGTAGCATGTACAGAGTGAACAGCAGCGGTCCTAGTACTGAGCCTTGTGGTACGCCATACTGAACTTGTGATCGATGAGACATCTCTTCATTTACTGCTACAAACTGATAACGGTCAGATAAGTATGATTTAAACCATGATAATGCAATTCCACTAATGCCAACATAATTTTCGAGTCTATTTAAAAGAATGTTGTGGTCAATGGTGTCAAATGCAGCACTAAGATCGAGTAACACTAATAGAGAGACACAACCACGATCGGATGATAAGAGCAAATCATTTGTGACTCTAATGAGAGCTGTCTCGGTACTGTGGTACGGTCTAAAATTCGGTTTGCGTATTTACCCCGACGTGATACAATTCTGCCCCAAAAACTTTTCCAATTGTTTATAAATTCTATATTATTTTGCGGACATCACTTAGACAACCAGCCATTGAGTGAGGACAATCTACTAACTATCTCATCACTCCGGCGAACAGGAAGGGGGCCAGAGCAAATTACAGTGCCTGACATCGTACTTGCAAGTTCACACACCTCTTTAATATTAATTTTGGTGATCTCCGACTGGCTGAGTCGAACATCATTAGGGCCGACGTGAATAATGATCTTAGAGAATTTACGATTAGCATTAGCCAGCACTTTTAAATGTGCTTTGATGTCAGGCGCTCTGGCTCCCGGCAAACATGTGACTATGGTCGCTGGTGTCTCTATTTTCACATTCCGTGTGATCGAATCACCAATAACTAGGGCACAATCAACAGGATTCTCAGTGGGTGTTTCACTGAGTGGGGAGAATCTGTTTGATGTTGTAATCGGAACGGAAGAGTGGTGTTTTGTACCGCGACTACAGCGTCTTACCGTCACCCAGTTGCCCTGCTGTACATGCTCTACTTCAGCCGGAACCGAACAATGTACAAGTTCACTAAGCTAGTCGCATCCAAAGCAGTATCTAAAGCCCTTGCACTCTTACAATTAACCTCGATTAAAGTTTGGATGCGTGTCTCTAGTTCTGAAATCTTCCCTGTCAGCTTTACTATCTCCCTGCATTTATCACATGTAAATCCTGTGCTGATGGTGAAGGATATGCTAAACCTGTTGCATGAGGTGCAAGTAACAATAAGAGGAGAAGATGATGGACTTGATGAAGTTGTTTGATGGACTCGTAAAAGGCACTTCATTAAGTTTGTTTTTGTAGAAAGCCTTTCTTTAAAGTGAATTTCATTTTGCATTAATTGTATCTTAATTTTAATCAATGTTTCATAAACCAATTGCCTGGATTTAACCCTCTGGAGTCTGAGCTGTTTTCTGGGCCCTGGAGGTGTTCTGACATGCTCTGACATTTGTGCTTTTTTCAGTTATTTATAAACATGTTAATGGCAAAGGTGTAAATTCACTCTATATAGCACAAACAGGGCTACCAAAATATCTGATCAACATGCATGTATATGTTTGAATTTTTAAGAGAATAATGTTTATGCATGGTTATTGGAAAAAATAAAAATGAAAGTTGCAGAAATAAGGCCACAAAACACATACTAAATATGTGGCAATAAGACTTTTGACTAAAGGATATCATCGCCTATAGTTTTTTCTTCAAAATTATGTGAAAATAGTCTTGCTTTATCGTTCACATAAAACCATACATTGATTTAAATTGATGTAAAACAGGTTTTGCTTGGAAAGCCAATATGCGAGGGGGGCGTGAACGAGGAGTGGTTTTCACCTGAATTACCACCCACTCTGCATAATGATGAGCCATTCACTCAGGTGTGACAACTGACTGAGCCACAATGCAAGGACCATTTAAGATTTTGCTTACATCTATCTTGTAAATATGTTTTGCTATTTTATTAAAAAGGTTACAATTACAACAATAATTACAATTTTAACAATATTTCAAGTGTACTCTTTCTTTGTAAAAAAAAAGATTATAGGCCTACATTTTATCTGTATTCATTACTTTGAATATAGCCAACATTGGAACAGCTAACATCTTAGTTGATGACTTTATTTTTGACAAAAATAGTAGGCTATTTTATATATAGAAATTGCTAAACAAAAGCTTATTTGACGAGGCAGTATATTCTACAGTAAAAACTGTACCCAAATCTACTAAACAAAATGTTGTCTTTCATATTTCACCTGACTGTAACGTTGTTTTCATGAAATACGCTTACACACGCTTAAAATGATGATAATTAAGTGTAAAGATAGGTATTACTGAAAATATTTGGTGTTTGGGGTTAGGATTGGGGTTGATCCATTTATAAAGTAGCTGTTTTTTATTTATTTTTTCTGATGTGCACAAATAAGCGACAGGTATCATAAGATTTTCTTCTCCATGTTCCTTTTTTCTATTCTTTTATTCGTTCATGCATGTAATAATGAATGAATGAATGAATGAATGAATGAATGAATTTATGTATGACTTGTGCAATAAATAAAAAAAAAAAAAAAAAAAAAAACGATAGGCTATTGACTCGCGATCTTCGCAGTAGGCTAGTGAACGCACCGGAGAAACGCGCATTTATTAGGCTACATAGTTTTTTTGTTTTGGATGGTTTTGTTTAGAACCAGCTGTAAATGTAAATATATTTCACATTTTTTAGACATGTGAGGCGAGTAGGCTACGGTCTGGTTGATGATCTCCAGTTCAAGCACCTTATGTTGTGATTGCTAGCCTATATTTACTTTAAATCCAGGAAATTTGTTAATGAAAAAATTATTAAAATTAAGATACAATTGATACAAAACGAAATTCGTTTTAAAGAAAGGATTTGTACTTTCTGTTTTGAGGTATCTGTGAATGTTTGAAAGTCAACTGTCACGTAATATTGTTTTTTGCCAGCTGTGGTAAACAGCGCGCATCTATGCCTTCATTCATTCATAAACAGAAACCCGAGAAGGAAAAACTTACTATTATTCCTCAGCTCGTATTCCTCGTATTCGTCATTATTCCTCACAGCGCTGCGTTGTAAACAAGTAATGTTCTGAATAAACTGGTGTTTTGGTTTTCTTGTGCTGATGATAGGGGCGTTCACAGGATTGCGTGGATTACCTCAGCCATTTGCGTTTGAATAGCACGCGCTCTCCGTGGGCGGAGTCACATTACATTTGAATTAGCTCTAATGAGGTCGACTGGAATCGCTCTCTTTTAATACAGATTTCACAAGATGAGAATATTTGTTTTTTATATAAATTACTTCATTAAAAAGAAGAGAATTCAAGCTTCATGCCTGTGTGTTTGAATGCCTGTTTGACTGAGTATTCGCTAAGCTACAGTTCATTTTCGGACGCGTTTCAGAATGGACTACACGGACAGAGAGAAGGCAGAACTTGCTTCGTGTTTATTTTTCTTTATTTGGCAAAAAGCACAACACTTTGTTTTTATTGTGAGTATACACAAAAATAATACACATTTAACAGAATCGATTGATGTATGAAACTTGTTTTGTAAAATCAAAGTCAAAAGAGAATTTTGGGTCTCAATCAACTCATAAGGAAAAAAATCGAGCAGATCACGCCGGCGTGATCTCAGACCCCTGAGGGTTAATATAGCAGACAATAGATAATCACGACACGGAGGCGCCGGTGTGTGAACTGGAGCTCGTCTCATAAATGAACCGAAATATAAGTTTCTTGCCTCACAGACCTGAGAAATATATCTATAGAAAGCTTGAAATGTCTACTTTTAAACAAAACAATTCCAAATTAAAGAAAACAGACTACTCTCTGCTTATGTAATCCATATGAAATGTGCATTTCTCTCTGGCGCGTTCACTACTGCGAAGATCGCGAGTCAGCATCGTCAACTTCATCTTTGACACAGAAAACACTTGTTTATTAATAAAAAATTGAAATGTCTCCTTGCTATATTTGACATTCATAATCATTACTTTTGCCGGTTCTTTGTGACAGCTTTTAGGTGCGCTTTAGGTCCCTTACAAGGTACATGAACGCGTCACCACCGCTCAATAGTTAATATTGTTCTTTGGTGTTCAGTTTATGCAGATTTTTCAAATGTTATTTAATAAAAAAAATTCTCAAAGATATAAAAACAAATCTAGTTTTGTAGATTCAGTTGTAAGTAATTTACAATTGATTAGTAAATGATTAACTAGTCATTTACAAAACATGAAAATGCATTTCATAAATGTTTAATAAATGATGTTTTTTTTGGTATAAATGTATGTAGCAATTAGAGGGTGCAGAAAGTGTTGTAAATGCCTTGAATACATGTACAGATCATTTGTAACAGGTAAGTGTAAAACATTTACAAGTGATGAATAGTTTACACTTTAGATTAGGGGATGGGCAATTCCACGCAAAAATGTCACATCCATAACGCCAACTAAATACCATTGCATTGTGTTGGTGTTATGGATGTGACAGTTTTGCGCGGAATTGCCCGGATTCAGAAAGTGTTGTAAATGATTTATTCCTGCGTTTACACATCTATAACACATTGTAAAATCTAAAAAAAGCATGCAAACCGATTGCCTTAAAAAAAACAAGTAAAGTGAAATAAGAATAGTAATAGTATGTGGTACTGACAAATGCTTAGTTAGTATAGTTCACTTACACAAGAGTTCTAGTAACTAAAAAAGAACTGTAGAGAGTTGTTAATTTACTTGAAATAAAATATATTAGTTACCATTGTTGGGTTTTGCAGGCTGAATGTTGAAGTCTGTGTGACTCAAGTATGATCAATTGCAAGATTGTCACAAATATAGAGGGATTATATAAACCCAATTAAAAGTTTCACAAGGTGCTTAGGACATAAGTGTTAGCAACAAAATTAGAAAAGATCATTAATTGACAAGAAATATAGTTATATTATACATCATTCATTCATACATAATAATATACACTCACCTAAAGATTATTAGGAACACCATACTAATACTGTGTTTGACCCCCTTTCGCCTTCAGAACTGCCTTAATTCTACGTGGCATTGATTCAACAAGGTGCTGAAAGCATTCTTTAGAAATGTTGGCCCATATTGATAGGATAGCATCTTGCAGTTGATGGAGATTTGTGGGATGCACATCCAGGGCACGAAGCTCCCGTTCCACCACATCCCAAAGATGCTCTATTGGGTTGAGATCTGGTGACTGTGGGGGCCATTTTAGTACAGTGAATTCATTGTCATGTTCAAGAAACCAATTTGAAATAATTCGAGCTTTGTGACATGGTGCATTATCCTGCTGGAAGTAGCCATCAGAGGATGGGTACATGGTGGTCATAAAGGGATGGACATGGTCAGAAACAATGCTCAGGTAGGCCGTGGCATTTAAACGATGCCCAATTGGCACTAAGGGGCCTAAAGTGTGCCAAGAAAACATCCCCCACACCATTACACCACCACCACCAGCCTGCACAGTGGTAACAAGGCATGATGGATCCATGTTCTCATTCTGTTTACGCCAAATTCTGACTCTACCATCTGAATGTCTCAACAGAAATCGAGACTCATCAGACCAGGCAACATTTTTCCAGTCTTCAACTGTCCAATTTTGGTGAGCTCGTGCAAATTGTAGCCTCTTTTTCCTATTTGTAGTGGAGATGAGTGGTACCCGGTGGGGTCTTCTGCTGTTGTAGCCCATCCGCCTCAAGGTTGTGCGTGTTGTGGCTTCACAAATGCTTTGCTGCATACCTCGGTTGTAACGAGTGGTTATTTCAGTCAAAGTTGCTCTTCTATCAGCTTGAATCAGTCGGCCCATTCTCCTCTGACCTCTAGCATCAACAAGGCATTTTCGCCCACAGGACTGCCGCATACTGGATGTTTTTCCCTTTTCACACCATTCTTTGTAAACCGTAGAAATGGTTGTGCGTGAAAATCCCAGTAACTGAGCAGATTGTGAAATACTCAGACCGGCCCGTCTGGCACCAACAACCATGCCACGCTCAAAATTGCTTAAATCACCTTTCTTTCCCATTCTGACATTCAGTTTGGAGTTCAGGAGATTGTCTTGACCAGGACCACACCCCTAAATGCATTGAAGCAACTGCCATGTGATTGGTTGATTAGATAATTGCATTAATGAGAAATTGAACAGGTGTTCCTAATAATCCTTTAGGTGAGTGTATAGATATAGATATTGTTTTGTGGTGCTTAATTTAACCCCCTACGTGGTTCTTAATCAGACACCTTCTACCTTATTTTGATTTTTCTCAGGTTAGGTAAAGTAAGTCGAATCCGTTCTAAACAATAAGTGCTTAAATTTCCATACTTACAATTTCGTCAGAAGACTTCTCCGTGGTTAAGTTCAGCTCATTTTTCATAAAGCAGAGACTATGGCAGGCTGGCATCAAATATAAGTAGTTTTTATTAAATTTAGGTTAAATAGTTCACATACAAAATTACTAATATATAAAATCAAATCAAATCAAAAACAAGCAGTTTACAAACTTTGACTGCAGGAGGCCCATGGCAAGAGACTTCTAACACCGGAGAGGCGGACTGGTGGTCCCGTTGAATCCGTGTCTACCTTTTGACATTCCTGACAATACTTTTTATAGTCCATACATAAGCCCTCCGCACAGATTCAGTCCTTTACAGACAATCTGTCCAATCCGAAGTCTTGAACTGTCCTCAGTTCTGGAGACCCCCTTAAAAACTCTTTCCTTTGTTCTCCTTTGCACCTCATGCTCATCATCAAACGGGCAATGCTTGCATTTTTCTTCTTTCTTTGGCACAGCTCTTTCTAATACATTTTTAATTTCTCTTTACTCTGGTATAATAAATAAATGCTTTACAACATTCAGTGCGGTATATTTTTTCTATATAAACCATTTTCTCAATAAATGACTTTACATCACCAATTGCAATGGCCCTCATTTATCATTCTTGCGTAGAAACGGGCGTATATATTGGCGTAAGATTATGCTTACACTCCTCTCATCGCCTGATTTATGAAGCTGTGCGTACCTTTGAAATCCAGGTGTACGCAATACCTGCCCTTGATAAATGCCGCGGCTGAAAACGATCGTCATTAGAATAACACGCCCCTATATATTCAAGTCTCCGCTCCCCCCACGCCCTCATTTTACGCCATGGACACACGGAAGACGGCAAAGAAGAGAAACTTCTTTGAGAAAGAGAAAGCGAAACCAGGGAAGTGGAAAGAAACAAAATTGATTTCTAGATTTTTATTATTAATGACGCTTATTGTTATTTAGAAGAAGAATGTCGTTATTATTATTTGTATTATTATTATTATTATTTAAAAGAAGAAGAATGTCATTTTTATTATTTTGTCAGTCTGAATTATTTTTTTGGTCATTGAAAGCCTGTCATTACTAAACCCAGCACATCTGCCGGGCCTAACCCTGGCCTAACCATCGTTTCAAAGAATAGTACAACGGCGAGCGCGTCGAGTATAAACGCCTCGTCCGTTTGGGGAGGTGCGCGCGCAGTCTGCGGAGACTCGCGCTGCGGAGCCAGGCGAAAGTATAAACAAGGCTTGAAACGTCAGGTAAAGCGCACAGGCTCGCAACTTAAGGAATACATATGCCTACAAATCAAATGCTTTGGTAAAATCACACAAATTAAACATTGAAGTCCATGTTGCACACAAATAAACACTGAAGTTTATAATTACTATGTTGTTGTTTTTTTACAGTGGGTCATAATATATCATATCTTTTAGTTTGTCAGTGCGTTTTGTGGTGTTAGGAATTGTTTTTCTGCGCATTCCCGCACTCAAAACGTGCGTACACCACCTCCTGAGCTGGCGTAGGATTTGAGCGTGCCGTACCGCCAACGTCCATATTGATAAATCTCAAAGTCACCGTGGTTTTGGGTGTACGCCAGGTGTACGCTGGAAATTTGGTGTACGCACTTTTGATAAATGAGGGCCAATGTCTTTTCTTAATAAACCATATTCGCAATAAAGAACTATAAAATAACAGTTTCAGTGTCTTTCTTAATGACAATTTCTTAATAAACGTTTATAAAAACAAGTCTCAATGTCTTTTCTAATGAACCAGTTTCTCTTTACAGTGTTTTTCTTAACAATAAGGTTTCTTATAAAAACCTTTTACAGTGTTTCCATATAATAAGGTTTCTTATTAAAACCCAGTGCAGTATTTTCCATTTATAAAGGTTTCCTTATAAAAACCTAGTACAGTGTTTTCTTTTACATAAAGGTATTACATGGTTAAAGTAAAAACTTTTCCTTTACACAAAGTTAAGATTATAATTAATATAAGCCTGCTTATATAAGACATGAATCATAACAGAATCAATTGCATATTTCATGCAACAATATATACATTTCTTCTCTTCCTTTGAAACCGAATAACTGATTTCTACTGCAGTGTAAGTGCTGACTGGTGAGGGTATAGACAGCTGTCTTCTCTGAAACACATGGAGTCTTTAACCACTGTGCACCTGATGTGAGCAAAACATACAAAAAAAATGTATCATTTATGAAACGTACAGTCATGTTTTGTAAATGATTAGTTAATCATTTACTAATCACTTGTAAATGACTTGTAACACAATTTCCAAAACATACATAACATGTTAGTGTATCACTTGCTAATCATTTATGAATGTTTTGTAAATGATTAGTTCATCGTTAACTAACCACTTATAAATGACTTGCAACTGAACGTTATTATAAAGTGTTACCCAAAATACACACACAAAAATGATATATGCAAAATTTTTATGTAATATTTAATGTAAAATGCTTATGTGAGCACTATTTACGAGTGACTGACGGAAGGTTTACACACAAATTGAGTCGCATGAGGTTCATTGTTTGTAAAATTATTCTTGAGTACATTGTAACACTGGATTGAGTTCAGCAACTTCAAGATTTATGTAATTTGTTTGTAAAATCTTGCTTGCGTTAATTGTCACATTGGATAGAATGCAACAATTTTTGTAAGATTTGTGCGAACTATTCGTACAAACATCCTTACATAAACTGTCGCATTTACCAAAGATGTTCAGATGTAAATCGTAAAACGCAACTGTCGAAAATGTGGACATAAATTTGTATATTGATTTAAATGCAGAAACAAGAGCAAGAATTGTGTATTTGTCCATAAAATCTCTTGAATTGAAAGCAAAAATTAATGCAAGATTTTCTAGGTAAATTATGCATAGGTGCCATTTTTTTTTTTTATTGGGTGTAAAATTCTAATTGTGAATGAGCGCGAGCGCGTGTCCCATTTACGAGTGACTGAAATTCACTACAAACCCGAGGTTTATGTGCGTTTGTGAATCTGGAGGAGAGTTTTCAGGAAGCTCCAATTTATGTGCATATAACTACATTTATGGATATTTTTTTACCATATTTAAGTTTACCGTTCGAGTAAAATGTTGCGTTGGATTCAGTTTTATGTAATTTGTTTGTAAAACCTCACTCGAGTAATTGTCACACCGCATTGAATGCAGCAATTCTCTGACGATTTGTGCTAATTATCCGTATAAACATCTTTACAAACCCTTGCATTCATGCACGATTTTTTTTTCATGTAAATTGTTAAACCATTTGGACATAAATTCGGCGAATTGATTAAAATTCAGAATAAGATGTGTAAATTGTTTGTAAAATTCTCTTTTTGTATTCTGAGGAAACGTTTTGGTAAGAATGGTTATATACCAACCTCATAATACATGCAAAGCAGCTTAATCATTTATCCACAAAAAGCTCTCTTACACCGTGTCCTAACTACACGCGACGCGATAAGATTCCAGCGACAGGCTGTCCACACTAGACGCGACGCGACTGAGACGCCACAACGTCAATCAAAAAATCACAGCCAATCAGAACAGCGTGTGGGCGGAGTCTCGCGGCAAGTGCACAGCACTAGTAGAGAGTAATCTTGACGGCACTCGCAAGTAAATGGATAAGTAGCTACATAATCAGATTCACAAATATTACACCATTATTAAAACACGTAGGCTACTGAGTTACTAAAACAATCTTTGTCAAAGAATACACTTGTTTGTTCACAGTTTTAACGTTCTTGTTTCCATCTGTTTAATTTGAAGATCTGAGGTGAATTATCCATTGTTGCTTTTACAGCCTCAAAGCTGGAGCACTAAATGATATTCAGAGTCACATGACACGCTTTTAACATTAAATAAAACACATAAACAGCACCTGAGATTATCATCGCCACACTGTGTGTTTGTTGTTCCAGCGCGACGACGCAGAAAAACAGAAACCGTTTCTAAATTAGAAATGTCGCGTGTCGCCGTCGCGGCTGGTTAGGACACACACAACATGGAAACATGGCATGGAAAAGATACCTTTTATCGCGTGTCGCGTCACATGTAGTTAGGACACGGTGTTAGAAGGCAGCATGATGTTGCCGTTCACTTGCTGGAACAGTGTGGCTAACACTGATCATATGAAGAGTTTGGATCCAAAACGTGATAAACGCCATTTTTTTTAAAAATTGAGTTCCCGCAAAAATCAGTATTGCATAGGGTTGGTTAGGGGTGTCGCAATATACCGGTATTGACGATAATCGTGATATTCAAAGCATGAAATATCGACATCGTGTTAATTTAGAGCAATACAATATACCGGTATTGGCGATATTGGCGTTTTCTAGACGCAGCGCTCGTCCGCGCCCGCGCAGCTAGAGTGAAACACTCTGTCCACACCCGAAAAAAGTAAGCTGAGCTCGCCAGTATTAACAACAGAGTTCTTCGGCTTCAAAGAAAACAGCACCTTAGAGGTGGTCGCACACCGGACGAGAAGCGCAGCGCCACGTCTTTAAAAATTCGAACACATTCTGTATGAGTGTACACACACCGGACGAGAGGCACAGCGCGGTTCTATTCCGCGTCTGTCCGCGGCGCCCAGCAACGGCTCAGGACCTTGTTCAAAATCCTGCCGCGACACAGAGCGCAGAAAAAAGTGTTCAGAATCAGATCACAGACTTAACAATATTGTATTTAATTGTACAGTATAATCATAACATAGTACAGACATTATCTCAATTCCATAATGTCCTTAAACATAATGATATTGCTGGCCATAAACTGAGAAAGTGCGTGTCGGTGTGCAATACCTCGTGTTGTCATAGACGCGACGCGGCTATTAGTCATCATGGAATGGGAAACGTGACATTAACTGTTAACAGGGGGTTTCTGTGTTCATATATTTAATAAAATGTGATTATTAAAATTAAGAACCCCGTTTTCTTTACTCATCTTATTTTTGTATTTGTATTTGCACTTGATTTTTTTATTCAAATCTGCTATCTGCATGACTTTATTGGCGCTGGTGCAACAATAGGTTTAAGAGCTTTTCAGTTCTTCAGGAAACCTCCAGACAGTGTTTGGCTTCAGTTTGAAACCAGATAAACTTCACATGCTTGTCTTCCTTCACAAAAATTTGCCATAGATTGAGTATGCAAGAAGTAAAAATGCATGTGCCTTGTGTTTATCAGTATCCTTATGTTTGTTGGGTAAAAAAGAAAAACTATATACCCCCCCCCCCCCCCCATAGATTCTATAGATATCGCGATATATCGATATCGTGAATTCTTTTGGCCACAATAACCGTGGTGTGAAAAATCTAACATCGTGACAGCCCTAGGGTTGGTATTGAAAAGTCAATTTTAAATTTTACGTAAAATGCGATATCCACCTTGTTATTCTGTCATGTTTTCTCCCTTTCTTTCCAAACCGCGACAAACGCCAGTCTCCTTTCTCTGCAGAATGCGATACATCCGCTCAACCAATCACAGCGCACCATTCCACGCATTGTAAACAGTAACGGCGGCGCTTTGAATACACCCGGCATCCTAGTTTTTCCTACCTACTTTGTACTTTTTGATCAACAAACAAACAAAAAAATTAATCATTTTGACGGCATTGATGAACCTGTGGTGGATTCTGCCGTAGGGAAGAAACGTAAGCCATCGAAATCTAATCATTTACATGAGGAGATTAAGAAGACGAGGCACTCGGGAGGAGGAAAAATGTCGGCTGTTGCTTGTTCTCACACGACAGCATCAAACTTCAGTCACGCTGACACGTTAACCCAGGGGATCTTTTAAAAACTTTCAATTCTTGTACTCAAAGTCAACTAAAACAGAGCAGGACCAAGCCATTGTACAGCTGATCGCCACCAGGTATTTCTTAGCGATGGCTGATTGAATGTATTTTTAGTCCAGTGCCTGTAATAAGATATTGACCGAGTTCAGAGGCTGTCATATGTGGATCAACTTACTTTGTTGTGTATTTTCAATAGTTTCAATATGAAAAATAACTTTCATATTGATTCAATGGATTAATTGCATTTTGGAAAAAAAGTGTCATGAATTTATTGCATTTTGGGGGAAAAATTACCCGTTTTTATAATAAATCTTTAAAAATCAAAATCTGGATTTGAATTTTTAATGTTATTATAACCTAAAGATGCTATGTGAAAGTTTGAAACAGAAAATAGTGGTTTTCATCTTGCCACATTCTTGGTAAAGAAAACACATTTTTACTCAAATTAATCAAAATGGATTTATCACGTTTTGGAACCAAACTCTTCATATGGAGTAATAACATCGCTCCGCTTCTGGCGGTCAGGTATCGGTTGTGTGTGGTGGTGTGTGTGACCATTGGATTGTTCACCTTAGCAGCGTAACTCCACATGTCGATGCGGTCCTGTAACCTCTTCTTGCACTCGGGCTGGAGTCTCACACGCTTGTCCTGGAGAGCCTCCATCAGACAGAACATCTCTGCACAAACACAGGGCGCAGGGGTTAACATCTGTACGGCTCAATGAGCCTCAAACCCCTCCCAGAATGACTCACGTCGTCCTCTTCCCGGCGGGATCATAGCACACTGGTGTTTAATGTCCAGCGCACAGGCTGTGTGGAGAACCGGATCCACAAAGATATCAGCCTTGCTCTCCTTCAGGATGTTCAGCACCTCCTACAGCGTCACACACACACACCGCAACATCTCATTAGGTGCTCTAAAAATGTGCATTAAAACGATGGCATGCACATAAACACCATTTACCAAATAAACCCCTTGATGTGCAAAAAAACAAAAAAACACATGACTTTTCCTCAGCAGAGTCTGTGATTGGATAACTGGAGTAACAGGCGGACCAATGACGTCGCAGCATCTCAGATGTTGGTTTGGCGTTTCTGAAATGCTGGAGTCAAATTATTATCTTTGTAAAGAAACCTTATGGCTGAACTGGCTACTCTCTGCTGTCTCAGACGATGACATCACTTCCTGTCGGCCACCGTAACTTCTGCTGGTTGCGATTCACACCCTCACCACTAGATGCCGCTAAAACTCACACACTGCACTTTTAAATTCGCATCTTCGGATGGAAACATCGAGTAAAGATTCAGAGTTGAAGCAGTCTTGCCTTTTTACAGCCCTCATGGTTGATCTTCAGCAGGCTGTATTTTAAACACTCCACCACCTGACCCGTCTGCTCCTGCAACGCCACCTCCTCCGCACAGAGCCGCGGGATCTGCACACACACACACACACACACGAGTGATTCAGGAGCAGAACATGTGTGTGTAAGGTGTGTAGTGTGTATGGTGATGAAGGTGTGTAAAGTGTGTGTAAGGTGATGAAGGTGTGTGTGTGTTGTGTGAGGTGCTGAAGGTGTGTAAAATGTGGTGTGTAAGGTGTGTGTGTGAGGTGATGAAGGTGTGTGTGTGTTGTGTAAGGTGTGTCAGGTGTGTGTAAGGTGTGTGTGTGTGTAAGGTCACCTCCTCACTGCACTGGAGCTGCAGCTGTGTGTGTAAGGGGTGTGTGTGTGTGTGTGTGTGTGTGTGTGTCAGGTGTGTAAGGTCACCTCCTCACTGCACTGGAGCTGCAGCTGTGTGTGTAAGGGGTGTGTGTGTGTGTGTGTGTGTAAGGTCACCTCCTCACTGCACTGGAGCTGCAGCTGTGTGTGTAAGGGGTGTGTGTGTGTGTGTGTAAGGTCACCTCCTCACTGCACTGGAGCTGCAGCTGTGTGTGTAAGGGGTGTGTGTGTGTGTGTGTAAGGTCACCTCCTCACTGCACTGGAGCTGCAGCTGTGTGTGTAAGGGGTGTGTGTGTGTGTGTGTGTAAGGTCACCTCCTCACTGCACTGGAGCTGCAGCTGTGTGTGTAAGGGGTGTGTGTGTGTGTGTGTGTAAGGTCACCTCCTCACTGCACTGGAGCTGCAGCTGTGTGTGTAAGGGGTGTGTGTGTGTGTGTGTGTGTCAGGTGTGTAAGGTCACCTCTTCACTGCACTGGAGCTGCAGCTGTGGGGTGTGTGTGTGTGTGTGTGTGTGTGTGTTCACCTCTTCACTGCACTGGAGCTGCAGCTGTGTGTGTAAGGGGTGTGTGTGTGTGTGTGTGTGTGTGTGTGTGTGTGTGTGTGTGTGTGTGTCAGGTGTGTAAGGTCACCTCTTCACTGCACTGGAGCTGCAGCTGTGGGGTGTGTGTGTGTGTGTGTGTGTGTGTGTGTGTGTGTGTGTGTGTGTGTGTGTAAGGTCACCTCTTCACTGCACTGGAGCTGCAGCTGTGGGGTGTGTGTGTGTGTGTGTGTGTGTGTGTGTGTAAGGTCACCTCTTCACTGCACTGGAGCTGCAGCTGTGGGGTGTGTGTGTGTGTGTGTGTGTGTGTGTGTGTGTGTAAGGTCACCTCTTCACTGCACTGGAGCTGCAGCTGTGGGGTGTGTGTGTGTGTGTGTGTGTGTGTGTGTAAGGTTACATCTTCACTGCACTGGAGCTGCAGCTGTGTGTGTCAGGTGTGTGTGTGTGTGTGTGTCAGGTGTGTGTGTGTGTGTATGTTCACCTCTTCACTGCACTGGAGCTGCAGCTGTGGGGTGTGTGTGTGTGTGTGTGTGTGTGTGTGTAAGGTTACATCTTCACTGCACTGGAGCTGCAGCTGTGTGTGTCAGGTGTGTGTGTGTGTGTGTGTCAGGTGTGTGTGTGTGTGTATGTTCACCTCTTCACTGCACTGGAGCTGCAGCTGTGTGTGTCAGGTGTGTGTGTGTGTGTGTCAGGTGTGTGTGTGTGTGTGTTCACCTCTTCACTGCACTGGAGCTGCAGCTGTGTGTGTCAGGTGTGTGTGTGTGTGTGTGTCAGGTGTGTGTGTGTGTGTGTTCACCTCTTCACTGCACTGGAGCTGCAGCTGTGGGGTGTGTGTGTGTGTGTGTGTGTGTGTTCACCTCTTCACTGCACTGGAGCTGCAGCTGTGTGTGTAAGGTGTGTGTGTGTGTGTGTGTGTGTGTGTTCACCTCTTCACTGCACTGGAGCTGCAGCTGTGGGTGTAAGGTGTGTGTGTGTGTGTGTGTGTGTGTGTGTGTGTGTTCACCTCTTCACTGCACTGGAGCTGCAGCTGTGGGTGTAAGGTGTGTGTGTGTGTGTGTGTGTGTGTGTGTGTGTGTGTTCACCTCTTCACTGCACTGGAGCTGCAGCTGTGTGTGTAAGGTGTGTGTGTGTGTGTGTGTGTCAGGTGTGTGTGTTCACCTCTTCACTGCACTGGAGCTGCAGCTGTGGGGTGTGTGTGTGTGTGTGTGTCAGGTGTGTGTGTTCACCTCTTCACTGCACTGGAGCTGCAGCTGTGGGGTGTGTGTGTGTGTGTGTGTGTGTGTGTGTGTGTGTGTGTTCACCTCTTCACTGCACTGGAGCTGCAGCTGTGGGGTGTGTGTGTGTGTGTGTGTGTGTGTTCACCTCTTCACTGCACTGGAGCTGCAGCTGTGGGGTGTGTGTGTGTGTGTGTGTGTGTGTGTGTTCACCTCTTCACTGCACTGGAGCTGCAGCTGTGGGGTGTGTGTGTGTGTGTGTGTGTGTGTGTGTGTGTCAGGTGTGTGTGTTCACCTCTTCACTGCACTGGAGCTGCAGCTGTGGGGTGTGTGTGTGTGTGTGTGTGTGTCAGGTGTGTGTGTTCACCTCTTCACTGCACTGGAGCTGCAGCTGTGGGTTGAGCCTGTAGTCGAGCGCTGACTCATGCAGAATCACACTGATCTGACCCTCACAGTCCGGAGAGAGACGCTGCACGCACACGCACGCACACACACACACACACACACACACACACACACACACACACACACACACACACACACACACACACACACACACACACACACACACTCTCTCTTAAATGAGTCCTGCTCAGTGTTGGGTAAGTTATGAATTACTAGTTACTAATTACATTGTCAACAGTGTATTTAGATTACTGTACTAATTACTCTCTCTAAAAGTATTTAATTACTAATTACTTTCTAAATCCAATATCGTCCTCAACCAGCTGAATAATACAAGGATAGACATTAAATGTTTTAATTCTTTCAAATAAATACTATAAAATTGCACGAATTACACTTAAACTTCCCAAACAATTTAAAGGCGGCTCATAATAAACACTCTTTAACATCAGACAACACATTTCGATGTTAAACCCACTATTGTTTTATATAGAATTACAGTCCGATCTCACGGCATTTCACAAGATGGCTAATTCGTAGGAATGCGAGTGAGCTCGTTTGATTTAGCCACCGCGTGAAACGCATTCGAACTGCCGTGAGATCGGATTGGTCTATACACAGTATTTAGCTCAATTACATCAGAAGTAACTGTAGCTCAATTACAGAAAAATGAAGAGTAATCCCTTACTTTACTATTTTGAGGGACAAGTAATTAAACTACAGTAACTAATTGCTTAGTGATTAGTTCCAGCCGTCACTGGTCCAGCTGCCGTCACACACACACACACACACCTGGTCTGCGTATTTGAGTTTGAGGCAGGAGATGACCTGGCCCTCCAGCTCGGTGTCGTCTTTGGCATTGTTGAGAATGTTCTGGCAGAACTTGGGGATGTCCGCTTTACAGGCCTTCCTCAGCACCGGGTTCAGGCGGTAGTCTAAACACAAGAGGCGGAGTTACACCGTGTCCTAACCAGACGCGTCAATCAATCAAAACCCACAGCCAATCAGAGCAGCGTGTGGGCGGAGTCTCGCGGCACCAGAGAGTAATCACGACGGCACTCGCAAGAAAATGGATAAGCAGCTACATTATCAAATTCACAAATATTACACCATTTAAACATTATTCAAACACATAAGCTGATTTACTAAAACAATCTTTGTCAAAGAATACACTTGTTTGTTCACAGTTTGAACGTTCTTGTTTAATTTCAAGATCTGAGGTGAATTATCCATTGTTGCTTTTACAGCTTCAAAGCTGGAGCACTAAATGATGTTCAGAGTCACATGACACGCTTTTTAAGAGCATATTGCAGGTAATAAAAAAATCTAAATGAATATATAACCGTGTATGAAAATACCATATGAAAAGATAATGCAGGATTTAAAATGTTTTAAAACGACATAATGACACCAATTTAGTAGATAAAGTGAGCGTTTCTTTAACTGCTTTTTTTTCAACACCGCGCCATTTTACGTCACACGAGGGAGATGTGTGTGTGCTCTGCCGCAGCTCTGGTATTCAGTACGAGCGGTCGTGAGTCAGTGTGTTTTCACTAGTTTTTTGTATTTCAATTTATCATCGTCATGGTATCAGGGTTTCTGCACATTTTTTAAAGTCAAATTTAAGACTTTTTAAGACCTTTTTAAGACCCGAAGAAATCAAAATTAATACCATGCATCGGGGGTGTGCAATATTGACAAAATATGTCTCGATCGATATTTTCAAAGTTTTGTGGGTAATAATTAGATAATATTTACTGATTGTGTTTTTGTGCTTGGTGCCATGGCTGGTTTAGGCCTGTTGTTGACAGCTGACTGACGAAGATATTCATATTTTTCATATTCTATGCAGTGGTCAGTTCACAGCAGTGACAGAAATTAACAATTTTTATTAAGGGGTAATATTTGCCATCTTAAATTGATTTCCAGTGTCATTTTCATCTATATATTGACATTTGTAGATGTATGCATCACCTTTTATATCAAATTCTAACATTCAAATTAAATTCTATTAGAATAATTACACATAACCACTGCTACCAGTCAAATAAAATCATTAAATCAAAATCCATCTTTGCAGTGCAGAGGTGACACAGTGGCGGCATCAGATCTGGCATTAATATATTTACACTGCATTTAGAATTGCCTAAATAAAGCTATTGTTAAATATGAACTGATTTCTAACTGAATTTTAACATTCTAATTAAAAAATACTCTAAATGTGAATCTAAAGCTGCCAGTAGGTGGCGGCAAGTCACTGTTTTAATAAATGAGTTGAGGGAGTCATTCATTCAACCAATTCGTTCAAACGGCTGATTCATTCGGGAAGCAAGTGACTGTTCATTGAATCATTAAATTGATTCGTTCAAAACGCGGATTCCAGTCAAAAACTCATCGCTGTCTGTTGCATTGAGACTCTGCTATGGCTTCAATTTGAAATTCTCGTCAGCGAAATAAAGGAGAAACAAACAATATTGACAATACTGTTTATAAAATTTAACTCACAATGTTAATTTATTGTTAATTACTGTTATATAAATAAATAATCACATTTGCAATTGTGCACGGGAAAACGGAAGTCTTTCTGATGTGATATTGTAGGTCTATGATAACAACATAATATGATATAAATATGAGACAAAAACTCATGGGAACATAGCCTGCCTAACGTTACAACTGCACACATCACGCAGTGAAAGCACGAGAGACAAAAGCGATGTCAGCTCGCAGTGCCTCGTACATCGTTAAAACAATGATTACAATATCATAATAGACAATACACATCGCACACCACTACGAACAAAAAGACTGAACTTAGAACTGAACTGACATTTACCAACTCACTTCTCCTTCTCTCCTCCTGTTTCGCGCGTGCAGGAGACGGACGTAATGATGCCGCGAATGACGCGAAATGTCACGTGAACAAGCAAATCCACAAAAAAAGAACAATAAATAAAAAAAAGTACGCTAATTAGATGGTTCTAATTTAGAAAACATTTAGATACGTTTAAGTCAAATTGCCATCTAAAATTTAAGACCTTTCATAAGTAAAAATAAGACTTTTTAAGACTTTTAAAGGCCTTAAATTTTAAAAATCTAATTTAAGACTTTTTAAGACTTTTTAAGGATCCGCGGACACCCTGTGGTATATTATTGTGTTTGTGGAGCTTGCAAAAACTCCAGCCTGTCAGGACATCGAGTCCACCGGCTTCCTAACAAGAAAAAGGCCGGTGCTCTTTCGTGCCTGGGTGCGGGTTGTGCAGGTGAAGAGACCTGATACACACTTACAACTACGATTAGAGTTGTTTGCATAAAATGCACCGTGAACATTCACATGTTTGCCCTGTGATAGGCTATAATTTATCTCCATTAGGGTGACCAGATGAGGGGGGGTAGTCCTACTATGATATTAGAATACATAGCCTATAATAAAAGATAATGAATTTCAAACCTGAACCAAACATATTTTTATTCAAAGATCAACAGTCTGTCTTTAGTCTGCCACAAAAAAACAATTCATTCAAGCAGTGAGGATGATTTTGTTGTCCTCTTTCTTCTTAAAAAGAGGAAATATTGGGTCCATCCAATCCTGGGATTGCGCCGAGAGGAAGGACAGTTTCACCTCCTTATCAAGCAGTTGCGAAATTATCCCGAGCGATTGAAAATTTAACGTTACCTCAGAATGTCAGTGGAACAGTTTGATGCTTTGCTAGCGATACTGGAGCCACATATTATTAACACTATATATAATGAAGACCCATTAGTAAACATTATTTGGTGCATTGACCAACAATAAACATTACATTTATTAATTTTTGTTAACATTATTTATAACAAAATATACAACTGTTAATTTTTAGCTCATGTTAACTCAGGTCCATTAAATAATATTAACAGATACAAGTTTGGATTTTAGTAATATATTATTAAATGTTGAAATAAGCAATGACTAAGATTACTAGTTAACTAATGGAACATTAAGTGTTACCAAAGAAGCTACTAGATGACTAGTATGAAGTGACGAGTGATTAAAGAAACCATATGTTTCGTTTGTGTGTGTGTGTGTGTGTGTGTGTGTACCTGTGTTCTGGGTGATCTGTCTCTTCGTGATCATCTGTTTGCATTTAGGGTCCATGGTCTCTCTGTTCTTGTTTTGTTTCAGACACTGTAACATGTCCTCGGCATCAATCTCGCTGCAGTAACGCTGGAGGACAGAACAGAACAAAGCCATCTTTCAGTTTTAAGGTCTTATTACAGGGTTAAAATAACATATAAAATCAACGCTTTATGAGTTGGGTAGAGCAGGATCTACAGTAACATTTAAACCATGACTGTAAATAACAATTTAATAACTTTTAATTTAAATGACACCTAACATTTCAGCCTTAAAACCATTCAAAATTAAAAGTGACTATAGTTAGATTCATTTAATATATATATACAGTACCAGTCAAAAGTTTGGAAACACTACTATTTTTAATGTTTTTGAAAGAAGTCTCTTATGCTCATCAAGCCTGCAGTTAAAAAAACAAAAACAGTAATATTATGAAATATTATTACAATTTAAAATAATGGTTCTCTTTTTTAATATACTTTAAAATGTAATTTATTTTTGTGATGCAAAGCTGAATTTTCATCAGCAAGTACTCCAGTCTTTGGTGTCTTATGATCCTTCAGAAATCATTCTAATATGATGATTTATGATCAATGTTGGAAACAGTTGTGCTGCTTAATATTTTTTTTATAACCTGAGATACTTTTTCAGGATTATTTGATGAATAAAAAGTTAAAAAGAACTGTATTTATTTAGAATAGAAATCTTTTGTAACAATATACACTACCGTTCAAAAGTTTGGGAACAATAACTTCTTTTTTTTTAAGAAATTAGTACTTTAATTCAACAAGGATGCGTTAAATTGATAAAAGGTGATGTAACGATTTATATTGTTAGAAATGTTTTTATTTGGAATAAATGCTGTTTTTATGAATAAATGCTGTTAACGTTTTACTCATCAATGAATCCTGAAAAAAGTATTCCAAAAAAATATATTAAACAGCACAACTGTTTCCATCATTGATAATAACTGAGTATCAAATCATCATATTAGAATGATTTCTGAAGGATCATAAGACACCAAAGACTGGAGTACTTGCTGATGAAAATTCAGCTTTGCATCACAAAAATAAATTACATTTTAAAATATATTAAAAAAGAGAACCATTATTTTAAATTGTAATAATATTTCATAATATTACAGTTTTTTTTTTTGTTTTTGTTTTTAACTGCAGGCTTGATGAGCATAAGAGACTTCTTTCAAAAACATTAAAAATAATAATGTTTCCAAACTTTTGACTGGTACTGTATATATATCATATCCTAAATGTTTAGATTGTTTGAATGCGTATTAGATTATCACTATTTCTGCTTTTTCTTCATCTCCAAAGGAGCTCCTGAAATGATTAAGACTTTTCTCTGTTTTCCTGGCCGTAAATGTGCCGAGACTGTGCGTGAGACTGTGTGTGAGACGCTGTGTGATGTTGTGAGATGAGGCTGGTCACCCGGATCATCTGCTTGCAGACCCTCATGAGCTGGAAGTCGAGCTCGGGGTCCATCATCTCGCTCTCCTGCAGTCTGAACACCTTCTGATGGCACTGCTGGGTCAGGTGCTTCTTGTTCTCCTTCAGACACTCGATCACCTGAGCGCACACACACACACACACACACACAGAGATGAGTATGCGGTTGCAGGTAAAGTGATGATGATGATGATGATGATGATGATGATGATGATGAAGGTTTACCTGAGCGTTCCCGAACACCACGTTCTGGCAGTGCTGCTTGATGTCCTGACGACAGCTCTCGTACAGATCCGGCTGCAGACGAATGTCCTCCGACTGACACACACACACACACACACACACACACACACACATCAGAGCTCTAACCGCACACTTCAGACCTACACATCACTATATCTGTTCAAATGTGTTTTATAGGGCCCTATGAAATGCGTTTTTTTTTTTTTTTTGGACTCATTTTAATCGTTAAATAAAATTTTAGCAATCAAAAAGCACATGTAATTGTGTGTTGTCATGTAACAAAGGCACTTCATTAAGTTTGTTTTTGTAGAAAGCCTTTCTTTAAAGTGAATTTCATTTTGCATTAATTGTATCTTAATTTTAATCAATGTTTCATAAACCAATTGCCTGGATTTAATAAATAAGAATATAGCAGACAATAGATAATCACGACACGGAGGCGCCGGTGTGTGAACTGGAGCTCGTCTCATAAATGAACCGAAATATAAGTTTCTTGCCTCACAGACCTGAGAAATATATCTATAGAAAGCTTGAAATGTCTACTTTTAAACAAAACAATTCCAAATTAAAGAAAACAGACTACTCTCTGCTTATGTAATCCATATGAAATGTGCATTTCTCTCTGGCGCGTTCACTACTGCGAAGATCGCGAGTCAGCATCGTCAACTTCATCTTTGACACAGAAAACACTTGTTTATTAATAAAAAATTGAAATGTCTCCTTGCTATATTTGACATTCATAATCATTACTTTTGCCGGTTCTTTGTGACAGCTTTTAGGTGCGCTTTAGGTCCCTTACATGGTACATGAACGCGTCACCACCGCTCAATAGTTAATATTGTTCTTTGGTTTACATTAATTAATTCATGAAATAATTTACCAACAACTTAATTAAAAGTTTAACAAATTACATTTAGGGCCCTATTAAATTAATTGTTTTCTTTTTAACACAAATTACGTTTTTAGTTTTTTCCTTTTCGTTTCTGTGAAATGTTGTTTTTTTCCCCTGTGTTGTGTATTTATATGTTTCTGGCAATCAAATGAAGGCATAAAACATTAATTTATCTTTTAATCATGAAATTAAAGTTATGCACAACAGAGCTTTACTGTTCAAATGAAAACAGATGAAAAATTGTGATTATTCCTTAAAAAAATGATGTTTTAATAATAATAAATTATTATTAGTGTTAATATTATTACTTTGAGACGCAGCTAAATTCTACTGTACAACAGAAATATAATTCTGTCGTAATTTCTTCAAGTTAAACCGAACTTTTATTTTGACAGGTGAAGTTGAAGAGTTTCTGTGTGTTTATGATATACTAATGCTGGAGAATGTTTGTGTCAAAAATTGAACATTTCTGTGAATTTCCACGTTTTACAGTAAATTCTGTTTTGATGACAGGAACTCATCGGCTCTCGTGTGAGGTGTGTGTGCACTGACCATCTCCAGTTCCTCCACGTGCAGCTGCCTTCGGCACTTCATGGAGACGCGCTGCTCTTCGACCTCCTGTAACGTGTCGTTCCTCACGGTGGTACTCAGACAGATCACCACATCCACCCTGAGGACACACACACACACACTCAGGACCTTCCCATCATGCTTCAGTGTTCACAGTTACCTCTAAAGTAGCTCATGTGACCAATATGACACAAGCAAACCCAACAGCCGTGCCATGCGCTCACTTCTTCTTGATGTTGGGACACAGTTTGAGCACGTCCTCCTTGCAGGCCATCTTGAACTTGTAGGAGAAGCGGAAGTCCTTCATCTGGATCTGAGGATGAGGAGGAGAAACGGACGGTTGACAGAACTGTAGTGACAGAAAGAAGAAGAGCGAGTGTGTGATCGGCAGACGCACCAGCTGGAAGTGTGTGACTCCCACGGCACACTGCTCATTCATCGCCTTCTGCTGTTTATTGGCAACGAGACACTCCATCAGGTCCCCGGTGTCCATCTGGTTATCAGCCACGTCCTGCGAGACACACAGAAGAAGACGACGATGAGGAAGAATCTTCCTCTTTAACAGATGCACCGAGGAGATGCAGTATTTCTCAACAGCAGACAATCAAATAATAAATGAAGAGTAAAATGAATTCATCCATAATCAGGATTATAAATTTAATAAATTAAGAGTTTTTTAACTTCTAATATTTCCAAGTAAAATATAATTAACACACTGGGTAATAATACTCAGTTGTTTGAGAGATCTCTCTCTGAAAAGACAGGTTGTGAATGCTCAAGGTCTGAGTCTAGATCAGTGGTTGCATAGAGAAGATTACTTCACACTTTGTGGATGGTAACAATTTTTTAAATAATCCATTTGACACAGCTCAAATTTAATGATTCTTTTCTTAAAGGAGAAGTTCACTTTTAAAATGAAAATTCTGTCATCATATACTCACCCTCATGTTGTTTCAAAGCTGTATGAATTTCTTTCTTATGCTGAACAGAAAGGAAGATATTTAGAAGAATATCAGTAACCAGACAGTTTTTGGGTCCCAATGACTTCCATAGTATATTTTTTTCCTACTATGGAAGTCATTGGGACCCAAAAACTGTCTGGTTACTGATATTCTTCTAAATATCTTCCTTTCTGTTCAGCATAAGAAAGAAATTCATACAGCTTTGAAACAACATGAGGGTGAGTATATGATGACAGAATTTTCATTTTAAAAGTGAACTTCTCCTTTAATGTTGCTTATAAATTGGCTGATAATGTTCCTATTGGTACTGGCGAACCCTAGGATTATATATATATATATATATATATATATATATCAGGGCCCGTATTCATAAAGAATCTTAATGCAAAGAGTAGCTCCTAGTGACAAAATTCTAAGAAAATTCTTAGAAATGTGGGCGTTTACTCTCAAAATTAAAGAAAAAATCCTAGTAAAGAAAAAAGTAATTCAGAAAGCATCTTAACGCTTAAAAGAGGTCTTAAGGTCAAAATTGTTAGGAGCACGGACGAGGACTTTTCAGAGGCTGAAGAGTTTCTTTAGCAGAGGAGAACATGTCAGAAAGACGAAGAGGGAGAAGAAATGTGTTGCAGACGATGGATAACAGTGAGTTAATAAGAGCTATAGATTAGATCGTGCAGGGATCATGTTTGTGACTGATCTTATTAGAGACGCGCTAACATCTCCGACACAGCGCAGAAATGCCATAGCGCCAGAAATTACAGTAATCACTACATTACGATATTTGGCAACTGGGAAAATTCCATGTTTGATACATTAAAACCAACATTCAAACCACCACTTAAATAGACATGCCAACAATCAGTGTAATTGGAAAGAGTGGGACAATTTTTATCATTCTAAGCCAAGCAAATACCTTATAGGAAATGAACAGCATGGTAAATAAAAAAAAGGATTTATATACACATATATAATGTGTGTGTGTGTGTGTGTGTGAGAACGATCAAATAGGAAAAATTATGCATGTAATTTCAAAGTGAAGGCTTAGAATAGACCCTATACTTAAAATCACTTTTTTTTTCCTTCTTGGACAACCAGCCAATGACAGTCTTCAAAAGATTGTGTCATACATAGCAACGGGGTCAACCCCGCCTCCTCACTAAGATGAAAGGTTTAGTCTTTTCCTTACTCAGAGTTGCTCTCAGATCGGCCCCGAATCGCTTTTAAGCCAAGACTCCTACGTAAAAGTTTTTAAGCTAAATTAAGAGTTTTCTGAGAGGATTCTTAGAAGCTTTATGAATACGGGCCCTGGACATTTTCCTATTATCTCTATTTTTAAGTCACCTGAGAAACAGGAAATAAGTGAAATTATTGATGAATTTAAAATATCTTCAGCGGGTAATGATAATATTTCTGTGTTTCTTGTCAAGCAGGTGAAATGTTCAATATTGCACCACTTGCCCACAAAAAAGTATATAAAAATATTTGTATACTATAGACCAGGGTTTACCAATCTCGGTCCTGGAGGGCCAAAGTCCTGCAGAGTTTAGCTCCAACCCCAATTAAACACACCTGAACCAGCTAATCAAGGTCTCACTAGGCATACTAGAAACTTTCAAACAGGTGTGTTGGAGCTGGTTGGAGCTAAACTCTGCAGGACAGCGGCCCTCCAGGACCGAGATTGGTGAACCCTGCTATAGACCTACATCTATTTTGCCATGTTTCTCAAAACTTTGAGAGAAAATTGTTTATAAAAGCAGATTTTGCATGAATTTACATGTAGTATTTTTATAGATCTGTCAAAAGCTTTTGATAGTTAATTATTTCATTTTATTGGAAAAGCTGTATAAATTTGGTTTTCATGATATTACATACAAATGGCTGAAATGACATTTTTAATAAAGACAGTTTGTTTGCTTTAAGGGTTGGTGTTCTGGCAGAGAAGGATTACTCTGTGGCGTTCCTCAGGGGTCCGTACTTGGACCCTTACTAGTTCTCATTTATATAAATGATTTGTCAAGTGTTTCAAATATTCTGACTCCAATAATGTTTGCTGACAATACAACATTAGCTCTCTCATTCAAATTTTAATTTATTGTTTAAGAATGTAAATGATAGTTCAATTGGTTATGCTAATTGGTTTAATTTAAATATTAATAAATATAATTGTATTATTTTTAGCGGTAAAAAATTATAACCTAAGGATTTATAAAAAATTACAATTAGGAGTTTTTGTAGACGAGAGTTGGAGGGAACACGCCGACTATGTGAAAAATACATAAATCTATCGGTATAATAAGGCGAGTTAGGCATCTTGTTACTACAGAATGTCTTCTTACTCTTTACTATAGTTTAATTGTTTGGGAAAGCACTTTTCCGAGTAATATTTTAAAAAACCGATCCTTCAGAAACGTTTTGTTAGGATTGAACCGATCAAATGCATATACTTCATCTGTGCATTTCATTTCTTACTATTTATGATATCAATATTTCTCAAACATGTGTTTGCATTTATAAGAGATATTCAAGTGACGGTAACATTCCAGAGCAGTTTAAGATGCATTTTAGAGTAAATTCACAGGTTCACTCGTCAATGTACAGATTTTCATCTTCCAAAGTGTCTCACTTGTAGAGGTCAATACTCAATCAGATTTAGGGGTATTCAATTATGGAATGGTTTATCGCATCTAGCAAAGAAAATGTTCATCTCTAATATATTATAAAAGACGTATAAAGGATCATTTCATTGTTGCTTTGTAATTGTGTCTTATATATTTTCCGTTGTTGTTATGCATTTATGAGCCCTACAGGGTTTGTTTTTGGTATGTATGTTTTGGGGTGGGGTGGGGGGGGTTGGGGGGTTCGATAGGCTATATGTTGTAATTCATTTGATTCAGTCATATACATTTATATATATTTTTTATAATAGTTTAGCTCTTTTTTTCCTTGTTGTTTAAGGGGAGGCTTTAAATCCGCCTCTCCCTGCACAGTATTTGCATTGTGTTTTCTTGCTCTTATTGTATATATTTAAAATTTGTGCAAATAAAATTAAACTAAAGTCTAAGGATACAGATATTAATCTGGCTATTATACAGTTGCTTATCGGATCTGAGCTAAGTTCCTCTTTTCATAGTGTAGTGTATCGCATCGAAGAGGACACACAAGACACACACACACATCTATTTTTCATGTTTTCACAATCTGAGGTGTTAGCCTGCACACTGCAAGATATTTAGCTAAGATTCGTTTACCACTGTATTGAGACATCGGAAACCCCTCATCTAAACAGCAAGTACAAAAGTTTACCCATAAGTCATGGGTAAGCTACATTTGAGGCATTAAGATTAATAAAAGAAAAGTATTAAACATACATTTTGAATGATGGAAATAATGGTAAACGCATCAAAATGATAGTAATGAGAAACATCAACATGATAATGATTTCTTAAAATATGATGATGACATTTGATTAAATGAGATTTAAGATCTAAACGATAAAACGTAAGCATGAAATAGATCTTTTTGCGATCTGAGACTCACGTGACAGTAGGACTGGATCACGGGCTCACAGGCTCGGATCAACAACACCTTGATCTGAATGTCCTGGAAAAGCAGACGCACAGAAATCAGTCCAGACCCACGTCTCGCTCGCAACACAGATTTTTATATATATATATACTGATATATTTCAGAACTAAACAGCGGTAAAACAGCACAAAAGCATCTTTCTGTACCTCGGACTCCAGTTCTGTGAGGTTTCCCACCACTTCCCTGCATTCAGGGATCAGATCCTCTAAATGATCCTGCAGGCACTCCAATTCCTGAGACACACACACACACACACACACAC